>NW_017728907.1:2047274-2073881 GCF_001723895.1 Crocodylus porosus | reverse complement strand
TTACGTGAGCAGTCAGACCTGGCTGACTGCCCTTCCCAGCAGATGTCTGGAAAGTTCAGGTCCCCCATGATGACCACATCCTTTGACTTCACTACCTCCATGAGCTGACTTAAGAATTCCTGGTCTAGCTCTTCCCCTTGGTTTGGAGGTCTGTAGTAGACCCCCACTGTTAAGTCTCTTTCCCCTCGACTGCTTTGTATTCTAACCCAAAGCACTTCAGAGTGCCCCTCCTCTGATTCTTTGCTAATTCTAAGGGAGTGAATTCTCCCTCTGATGCAATGTCCCTGAAAGACAGCATCAGTCAGGTGTACACTCCAGCGAAGGATGAGACCCTAAATATCAATAAACACCCTTTTGATTGAGGACACAACATGATCAGGAAGAATGTCCATGTTGGAGTTTGAATGTCATAGAATCTTGTCATAACTATTAAGCTGTAGTTTGAGGAAAGAAAACCAACTAGCTAAGGTAATTAAGAGGCTCCTTACAATCTATTCTGTCTTAATTGACAAATGTATTACAGTTCTTGAGTACAACTAAGGATAGCTAATGCAGCAGGTACAGTTAGTTGATTTAAGGATCTGGCACAACGACTGATCAGACAGAAGACTGTAAGCTTGACATATAACATGATGGAACTGGAAAAGCAAAGTTCTTCATGGAAAAATACAGGAGTCTTCAGGTAATTGAGAAGATACATTTTGTCATCTCTGCATATGGCAAATGAAAATAGAATTTCTAATTATCCTTCCGTGGCTCTCTTGATAGGGAAGCTAATTGACAAATATTAAATGTGAGACATCCTTCCTCAAATTGATTCTCCACATGTAAGCCTTTTTTGAAGGCCCAAGTCTTAAACATTGCATTTGGACTAATGTAAGGACCAACTGTACCACCAAGGGATCATGCACTTAGTCCTCTGTTTTTGGTTCCCAGAACCATTCTGAAGTGGCTTAATTACACCCATCAGGTTATGGCATGCATGGTGCAGGTGTGCCCTGCTTCCCAGAAGTGCTTCCTCAGTGGTGAATAATCCTTTGACCCATTATTTTTGCTGCTTTGTACTGAGATGAATATTTTAAAACATATTGACTTACATACCTTTTGCTGATTTGGTCAAGAATCTCCTTCAATAATTTCCTTCTATGTTGTACCCTCTTCCTTTATCTTTCTTTGTATGCCCGTCCTTCAGTATCTGAGGAAGGAACCACATTTATATGTCTGTCTGTCTAAAGAGCTCTTAGCACATTGGGTACTGGAACAGAGCATGCTTGCCCTTAAAGACAGGCTACACGCCCAGCAGGAGAATCTTGAGACTTGCAGCCAGTTCTGCATAACACCATTAATGAACAGCAAAAGATAATGGCAAGACAAACCCAAGTCACAATTCAATCATTTTGAATCACTGCTTTTTTAATCATTGTTAAAATAATCTCAACCCATTACATACTCTGCCCCCTCAAACAGCAGCATGTTATTTTTCTTAATAAGTTTCTTCTCTTATATTTGGATGGTGTTCAACTGTGCCTCTGTCTTGTACTATTAATTCCTCTTTTTTTGCTGTACAGGTAAGTTATCCCTATAACACTTTTGGATGGACTTTCTATCTTGCCTTCCCTTTCCTGAGGTGCCTGTCCTACAAGGAGCTGTCCAAGAGTTCTCATATTTCTTGTAATAAAGAGCTGCAGACATCAGGCACATTGCTATCTTGACCTGCTGGTCTTGTTCAGAGAACATGAACAAGATCCCTTAGGTAAAAACATGGTGGTTTACAGTTTTATGACTATAAAATAGGATCCCATTTTGTTTTAAAAGTTGCAGCAATTTTTTAGTGTATTCTCACTTTATTGTTTGTGAGTTATGAGTTTGTTTCTTTCATCCCTTGAGTGTGAGCCCACAGTTTTGAGAAGCATCTTTTCTTTTTCCAAAAATGATCTTAATTTCTGAAGGACTTTCTTGTAAGAGGCAGTCTAAAAGTATTCATCTTTCCCTTTCCCATCATTTCCCTTCTATTTAAGGAATTACATTGTTTTCTTTCTTTGAAAAGGGCTTTGTGTGTTTTATACTATTATGTTCTCTCTTGGTTTGGGGAGCCTGTAGTGTTTTGGATGCTTAGTATTAGGTCTTCACTGCTCAGCCCACAGACATAATAAATATGATATTAAGTCTCTCTCTAACAAAGTGAGCCAAATGTGCTGCTCTTATTAAGAATATAGTGATGACAGCTCATGTAATTTACCTCTTCTACTGCAGCTTGTTAAGAGAAATGGAAAGCTGATTTTACAGTCTGAAGAGGTACCTTGACAATATAATATCATGTGTCTCATTGATAAAACACAATAAGATATATTTCATTGATACAACATCCCAGTCTCATTTTTAATAAGCAAACAGCTCATGGTATTATTCCACACAATTCTTTCTGAGATCAAAGTATTGGCAAACTCTTTTTAAAAACCCTGACTATTGGATACATTCTCCTTCATTTCTCCACAGCACATATAGCATTTAGGACTAATTATCACAGTTTCTTTTAGAAACTATCTTCGAAACTGGAAACAGAATAATTTAAATTCCACCATAGCTACTACATGACAATGATTTCTTTAAGCCAGCAGGCAACAGCATGTCTTCAGCAGTTCAGAATCATTCTGTATCTCCAGGGAGAATGACCCCAACTCAGCATGACAGAAATCTCACTGCAAGTTTGTGAGAGTCAATGCACTAAGCAGGGAGTTTGGCATGCCAAGCTAATATTCTCGTGAAATCTACTTGTTAAAAGTATTGTTTTCTTTGTAAAGGGATAGAAATCTTCAGGATGTGTATACAGTCATGATGCTCATGTATCTCTATATTTAACACAAATACACAGGAAAGAACCCGAGGACCTGAAAAGCTTGGGAAATTAGTCCAAGTTAATGAATTACAATTTAAAAAACTCAAGGCATTTTAAAGAGAACATTTTAGCTGAAGTGAAACCTATTTGGACTGCTGCAGCAGGCAAAACATCAAAAAGTGAACTTGGCATAACCTGATAGTTGTGTAAGTAATTTCTAGGTAAAATATATTAGATTTTTTTATTCCCCTCTTCCTCTCAGAGAATACTCTCTCCACTCCTTTTTCCCCTTATTTTTGGTAGATTTTCTATCTATTCCCTTAATGATCCTTCATTCATAGTCTCTTCTCAGCAGAAAAGCAATCAAATGGTGTTCAATTTTTCACCAACCTTTCCAACCCATGATGTTCAAGTTTTGAAATTAATCACTCTGAATATACCATTCTGAAATACATACACAGATGTGTACAAAGATGGACCACAACTAAAAACACTTATGGCATGATAAAAAATAACCCCACAAAAAACATATGGCTTTGCAAATATTAGATCTTGATCCTCAGTACAATAATGTATAGATTACCATATTTACTTAAAAAGAAGACAACCCTGATTATAAGATGATTCCCCAATACTTAGATTTTATATATGGAAAATGTATAAATTAGTTATAATTTTTTAGATATAGAGTATTGGAGTTTACCTTGAATGTATCCCCCCCTCATGGCACAGAAAATAAAAATGGGTGGTGGGTGGGGGTAGGGGGTCACGTAGCCCTTTGCTTTCTGTTTCCCCTGAACTTTTTCCTCTGGTAGTTTCTTTCACCTTTCCTTGCTGTCAGAACCTGCTCTCCCTGACCACATGGAAGTAAGGAGCAATTAAAAAACAATAATCTTAAAATTAAATGTGGCTGTAGCAATTGGCTTGTACAGCCCATGCACTTAGTTTATCCAGAATTGATGCATGTTACCTTTTTTGCAACTGTGGCAAGTTTTATCACAGGTACTCCATAAATACAATTTTAAGCAGCACTTTGACTTTTACTTATTATATGTAGTAAAGACTTTTTGCCATATATATATATATATATATATGTGTCTTTTTTCTTGTATGTATATATATGTATATACCTATCACTCTACCAACCTGTCTTGTGACTGATATGTTTCACTTGATGGTCTAACACCCACCTTTACAGTTATACCATACTCATTCCCATTACAATAACTTCCTCACATATCCATGCTTCTGCATGCCTATCACCATCACCTAAATGAAGTGGAGCAGCTAGCAACAGAGGAGAGAAAAGAAGGAAAGATAAGTGGAACAAGTAACTTTTAAACAGTAGAGAGTGAAGGGAAAGAGGAGAGAATGATACAGGAAGAAGAAGGAGAAGTGAGGCTAGAGCAAGAGAAAGGTGAAAGAGCCAAACTGGGAAAAGAAAGTAATTCCATGCTGTGAATCTTAGGAAGAAGGCAGACAAAGAGAGAGATGGGGAGGGAGATGGTTGATGAAAAGCTCATCCGAGCTAATATGGTCTAGGTCCAATGAAGAGAGGATAGGGAGTGGTGGGGAAAGGTGTGGGGGATAGGAAATGAAAACCTTTCTTAGAGTTAAGGCAATAAAACAACAGGGACATGAGAAGGGGACAGGTTAAAGCAGCAGCATAGAAGACTTTTAAAGTGATAGAGATGTGAAATTTAAGTGGAGAAGCATGACTTCATGTATTGCATCTATAAATGTCATAAGTGTGTTATTGAGGAAGAGGTGGGATAAGATTAGGCCACTGTTGAGTGGGGTCAAAGTGGATATATATTAACAGAAGTGTAGAATCTCATGGGAGAGGGACTACCAGCATTTTGTAAAGAGATGGGGATGGGGACCATTGTGGTGGGTGGGATCAAACAAAGTAGCTTGAATCACAATTCTGTTCAAGAATGAGGAAGTTTGGCAAGAGCAAGTGATTATGGAAGGGAGACTACAATGGATGGCAGTGAAGTTTGAAAAGCAAGGGTTAGAGGTTTTTAATATATATGCACTGGCTGAAAGAGAAGGAAGGATCATCCTGTTTAAGACATTTGAGGTCAGAGGTAGGCAGCCTGGAGTGGCTGGAGTAATGCTGTGTGGCTAAAGTTTATGTTATAGCCCAGGGGCTTGTGTTTTGGTTTACTGTTAGAGGATTGGTGGCTCAGGAGAGGCTATTAGGGGATGGAGGAAGCCTCATAGGGGGTTCATGGCAGCATGGGGATCCAACACCAGAGAGGGCACAGTGTTGGGGGTGACCCAACCTTGAAGGCACAGCGTTGGGGGTGCGCTGACCCCGAACACCGGAGTATGTAGGCAGAAGTAGGCAGCAAATTTTGCTGGGGGATTTCAATTACATTATTGGGGAAGAGGATAATAAAGGGGATGGGGGAGAGCTAGATAGCTCATCAAAAATACTGGTTAATGTAATAAAAGAAGGAAGTTTAAAGGATGTATGGGCTGTTTAGAGGTGATTATAAGGATGGAAACAAATGGGAGACAGATGCTGAGGAATAATTTTGTATTAATGCCAAATGGCCTAGAGATTGGAAAAAAGGAGATCTTAGATGTGGCTTTCAGTGATCACTGGAGGTTGAGAATGGGAATGAGTGTAGATAAAGGTGAAGGTAGGGGAAAAGACATATGGAAGTTAAAGGTTCCATTTTTACAACGTGGGAAGGCCTGTCAAGAATATGTGGATTGGTTTAAAGAATGGAGGATGTTGAAGAGATACTACAAAAGTGTCTGGGAGTGGTGGACATTGATCAAGAGAAGAACAAGGTAATATTTCAGAAACTGGTTGAAGAGAAGTGAGGAAGAGGTTGGAAGAGTTAGAACAACTACAGCCAAGGAAGCAGGAATTGTTAAAGGAGGCAGGAAGAGGAATACGAGCGAAAGAACTGGAACACATAAAAATGGAACTGGAAGAAGCATGGTTCAAAAAGAAAATGGATGATAAAATCTTTCTTACCAGAGCACCTTGGGTGGAGAAGGGGGAAGGATGGTGCAAGTATTTTTCAGTGGAACTGAGGAAAAGAAGGAAGGAATTGAAAGTAGTGAAAACTGAAGAAGGAATTTGAATAGAAGTGAGTGTAAAGGTGTCAGATGCAGTGGCAGTATTTTATAAAGAGCTGTACAAAAGAAGAGGAGTAGATGGTGGAAAAATGAAGATATTCCTTGAGGCGATAAAAAAGGAATAGAAGATGGAAATATACAAAAACTGGAGGAGAAGTTAAGTATAAGAGAGGTAGAAGACTACTTAAAAACTTGCAAGACAGGGGAGGCACTGGTAAGAGATGAACTTCTGGTGGAATTCTATGAAAACATTTGCATGTCTAGTGACAGAGATAATGGAGACATACTGGGAAATAATAGAGGATGGAGAGGTAGGGGAAGATTTTGCAGAAGGTGAAGTAATATTGATACTCGAGAAGGGAAAGGAAGACATATTAGGTAACTGGAGGCCAATAAACCTTTTATTTTAGTTGTATGCAAATTGATGGCAAAAGTATTGGCCAAAAGAATGAATGACTGTGTAGCAGGGCACTAAGGTGCTTGCTACTTGTGGAGCAGAGATGAATACCCAGGTGCAGGTTACTGGGACAACCAGTTAATGAGGGAATTGGCTGCACCTGGACCTGGTCAGCTGACTGGAAGGGGCAGGGCCTGGCTCACACATAAGTCCCAGGCCTGAGGCCAGGAGGGCAGTTCCCTGCCAGTAGCCAAGGGGGAAGAAGCTCTCCCGGAGCAAGTAGAGGGGAGAGGCCTGACTGCAGGTACAGCCCCGAGACAGGTAAAGGATGGAGTGCCCCTGGAGTGGCTGGAGTAATGCTATAGCTGTGTGGCTAAAGTTTATGTTATAGCCCAGGGGCTTGTGTTTTGGTTTACTGTTAGAGGATTGGTGGCTCAGGAGAGGCTATTAGGGGATGGAGGAGGCCTCATAGGGGGGTCCATGGCAGCGTGGGGACCCGAGCGCCAGAGAGGGTGCAACGTTGGGGGTGAGCCAACCCTGAATGTCCAAGGAGGCACAGCATTGGGGGTGTGCTGACCCCAAGCACCAGAGGGGGCACTGTGTTGGGGGTGCACTGACCCCGAGCGCCAGAGAGGGCGCAGTGCGAGACAGGGCTGTGAAGATCCCAAGTGCCTGAGAGGGCGCAGAGTGAGACAGGGCTGTGGAAAGCCTGAGTGCCAGTGAGACACAGTGAGAGACTGAAAAATGTCAGTTCCATCAGCGAGGCTTGGGGCATAGTAAAGGGGTAGTTGGAGCCATGCATAGCCCATAAGGGTAGGGTGCACTGAAACACCGGTTACAGAACGAGGCCAGTGTAGAGCAGGAAGCCCTGTAAGAGGACGGAAAGGCAGCCTCCCTGTTATTCATTTTCCATCAAAGACGTGGTGGGTGAGAATCGAGGGTGCCCTTTAGGCAAACTTGGCATGGTAGGGGGGCATTAGGGGAGATCACGGTGACCCCAAGGATGCTATCCTGTTATAGACTATTTAATATATGTGATACAAAAAGAACAAATGTGTCGTTCTAGAGAGGAGACCCTATGGTTAATGGAAGATGCCATATGTGATGTAGAAGAGAGGAAAAGAATCATGGTAATAATGAATTTAGACTTGGAAAAAACTTATGATAGGGTTGAACATGATTTTATGTTTGAAGTATTGCAGAGGATGGGGTTTCCAGTGAAGATGATCAGGTGGGCCAAAGTTCTATACAGTAAAGCAGAAAGCCGAGTACTGGTAAATAGTTACTTTAGCAAAGCCTTCCCCTTACAAACAGGGGTAAAACAGGGATGCTTGCTGTTCTATTATTGTTTTGTGTGCATGATGGAGCCATTGGCTCAGAGATTATAATGATAAACTGATAAGTGCTGTGAAGATACCAGGAGGAAGAGAAGTTAAACAGACATTGTACATGAATAATGTGAACATAGTGTCTCAGGACAATGTATCAGTCGAGAATGTATTGATGCATACTTAGGATTATGGTGAAGTGTCAGAAGTGATATTAAATGAGATAAAAAGTACATTGATGGGTATGAGGAATTGGGAGATTTTACAGAAGTTTGGGCTGCAGGTAGCAGAGGGTGTAATCAAGATATTGGGAATTTTAATAGATGCAGAAGGGAAAGGAACAAAGGCATGTGAAAAATTAGAGTTAAGAGTGAAACACATATTGGGATCATGGAGTGGTAGAAGGTTATTTTTCAACTGTGTCAGGAGTGGTGTATTCATCATCATGGCAACAGATTAGCAGGGTACAGAGGGAGATGTACATTTTTTGGTGGAGAAGTAAAAAAAAAAAGGGTAGCTAGAACACAGATAAAACTAGGGAATTGGGAGCTTGGGGAATTGGAAAGCTTTGTGTATACTTATGTATACTTATGTTCTACTTATGTTCTGTAAAGCGATAACAGAGGGGGCAAAAAAGACGGCACATTACTTGGCAGAAAGAATGTTAAGAAGATGGGGCATGTACAGAAGAGAATTGAAAAAAACAATAGGTGTGGCAGCCACCAGCCCACTATGTGAAGATGGAGAGCTTTGTAAGGGTAAATAAATTTGAGAGAGTAGGATTAGAGTGTTTGAAAGACCATAAGAAGGTGATTAATTTGATATGAAAGAAAGATAATATAACAGTAGTTGGGGACCTGACAGAAAGACAAATGGGAAATGTGTGGAAAGAAATGACATATAATAGAGTGGAAGGAAAACATACAGGTTTCATAAGGATGATGATATAGACTAGTCTTCCTGTGAGGGGCATTTAGCATAAATGGGGCTTGGTAAGATTGGTGGTGTGCCCGGGAGGTGGACGTGAAGCTGAAGAATCAGTACTGCATGTATTTTGGGACTGCCCTTTTGTGCAAGGGGTATGGTAAGGAGTGCATCATTTTTTGAGGGCAATCTATATGAACTATGACTTAACATGCAAAATGATGTTGTACAGGTTAACTCCCAAAGGACTTGGAGACTGAGAACCATACTACTTTGTGCAACAGTAGCGATATGGAAGGTGAGAAAACTAGTGTTGGTCAAGGGACTGGCTTTCACCAGAAGAAAATGTTTGGAGTTTACAATTTATGAATTGAAATACTCTGTAGATTAAGATGCAGATAAGATGGAGAAAGAGAAGGCAGAGAAGAGATGGAAGAAAGAAGAAAGGTGGTGTTTATTTCAAAAGGACAAAGGGACCGAGTGAAACTTGTTTCTTCCTCAGTTGGGGGTGATTTGTGAGAGGTTAGCATGTTAATGGTGAAAAGGGGTGTAAGAAGAATATGATATTGTTGTAGGGGATGTTATTAAGTTTTTTTGTGTTAATGTAGTTTCTTTTAGTTGTTTTGTATTAAAAAAAAAGTTCCCATCAGTATATCAAATGTAGCAATTTTGGCACAAAAGGGAGGGTGTTGGGGCTAGCTCTGGGCCTCTCAGTGATGTCCTGGTATTGTAGTAGCTCTAGGTCTGGTGCCAGTTTGCTGAAGAGGAAATATCTTCTCTTTTATTTTTTAAGGGTCACAAAAAGGTTCCCATCTGCATGTTTGCTCAATATAGTGCTGGCTGCATTTAATCAACTTCATAGTTTGTTTCCATTGCTGAGCACATGCTGCTTTTGGCAGCAGTTTGATAGACAATGTATTTAGCGAGATTACATTGTATGGGATTATAAAACTAGGGGGCTTGTTTCCCTGTGCCAACTGGGGGAAAAAAACCTCATCTTGCATTCAGATAAAGATGCTAGTTCCCCAAGCAGTATTGTCCAACCGGAGGCCTGTGGTCCCCTGCAGCTACCTCTTCCATGGCTGGGTTGCTAGTGAGAGTCCAGAAGGATGTGTTGTTTGCCCACCACTGCAAGGGAAAAGGCCATACACCCCCATGGCCGGTGTGGTGGGGCATGAAGAGTGCCTGCCCACAGGCAGCCTGCACAGTGGAGAGGGACATGCTGACAGTGGTGCCTGTGATACCTGAAGGAGGGCATCCTTGGGAGGGGGTGGTGCCCCCATAGTATATGGCCCACGTGGTTTATAGCCCAGGGGCCACATGGTGGCACTGTATTGTAGGCCTCTAGGTGGTGTATCCCTTGCCCTGCTTGGTAGATGTACATAAAAGTTAAGTCATCTGAGTAGTGGTTCAGCAAATAACATATTACTGCACATGCCTAATGAATTAAAAGAACTAGAAGATTCCAGAAAGGATGAACTTTGTATCTTAATGAGGAACTGACCCACTTTAGAGATCTGGGCATGCACAGTTAGTCATCAGATGTTCGTGCCAAAACTAGTATAGAGCTACTGTGTATTTAATACCTTTTTCCTGAGGTGACCAAAATTATGATTGGAGTGGCTGATGATTAACAAGAGAGTGACAGCACCTCTGGTGGAGTGATTGGTTAGGTGATTGACAGAGGTGGTGTGATTGGAACCTATGAAAAGAGCTTGTACCTGTCATAGTGAGTCTGGGTGTAAGTGCACTTTGGTTCATTGTGTGTGTGAGGGCTGTGAGTGTGAGGCGAATGCGTATGATTGTGTTAGTATTGTGGTTGTATTTGTAAGGAACTTGGATCTACATGAGTTTTGCATGGAACTCTGAGGACAGAGTTGATTGTGGAGTGTGTGTGTCCATTCGGGTGGAGCAAGACTCCCCAGTAACACAAGCATAGGAGTCAATGCAGCAGACCAGTGCCAGTACTAAGTGCCCAAGACCCACCTTGGATGTGTGATCACTTTAAGGGCTGGAGCAGGCAGCTGGCAGGTGCCTGATTAGGGCATTTTAATGTCCAGCTCTCAAGGCTGGGACAGCAGTTTGTTGCTAGCCAGCATGGGAGGAACCTCACCCTGCTGAGCTACTACTCCAGGAACATCTCAGAGGTAAGGGAAAGGGATATGGGGAAGGAAAAGGCCCCTGGCTCTGGGCATGACTGAAAACTGCACCGTGCTGGGGTGGGAGGCTTGGTGGGACAGCCTGTGGTGGGGCAGTGCCACTTAAATGCTGGGACCACAAACTTCCCCAGTGAAAGGTGGGTAGGGGTGCCTAAACTCCAACCCCTACCTTCAGGTGTGTTGCCAGTGGGATTAGGGGGACCAGGTATGCATGCCAAGACGCACCTGAGCCCATGTGGGTGTGAGACCCAGGAGTTGGGTCCAGGCATGCTCAGAGAGGAGCACCTAAGCCTGCAAGGGTGCAAGATCCCAGCCCCTGGTGTAGGGGTGGAGAGTTGGCCTGAGAAAGGGGCAAATTGGCCCTGGTTAGGGCTGAGGGGAATAGTTGGCCCAGAGTTGAATAATTGCCCAGTTCTGTGGAAATGAAGGCCATGGGAGAGGCCCAAATGGCTGTACCAGAACTGGCCAAGGCATGTGGAGCAAAGTCTGATGGCTCTAAGGGGTCACTCAAGGGATCGGGTTGGTATGAAGGTGATTCTGGAGTGGGTGGAATGATAGAGACCCTGTAAGAGAGGGCGGAGAGCTAGAGGACCAAGTGAGAGAGGGGTGGGGTGTGTGGCTCACTAGAGCAGTGAGTGAGACATCCAACTGTGTGCCCAGTTTGGCCTGGCCTTGAGCTGGAGAGTTAACATACAGTGAGACATCTGTGAGGCATGGGACACGTGTAAGGGGAGGTCGGAGTATGTACCACCCATGTTACAGCTGCGCACTCAAAGGACAGCCTCCCTCCTAATTAACATCTTAATTAAATTATAACAAGGCATGGCAGGAGAGTGAGATGGGTGGTTTGCCCAAAGACAGGAGGTGGGCTGATATTGAGATCAGGCCTGGGAGTTTACTCCTGACACAGGATGGTAAAATATTACCCTTCCATTTCAAAAAGGAGATGGAGTACCCAAGAAGGGGGAAAAGCTCCTGGGGAAGTGTGACGTTTTGACAGAGTTCACTGTGAGTACAGTGCTTGAGGGGTTGCTCCAGTTAAGCTGTTTGTACCAGCAACACTACCATCTTTGCATCATAGCTCTTGTTGTTCTTGTCTGTTGTTATCATAATACAGTCCTGTATTTTTCATTAATCAATAAGCCTGCCTGTTTTGTACTAATTCATTTAGCATTGAGGCAGAGCCAGGCTGTAGGTTTTGGCCTTAATGAGAGTAAGCCACTGCCATTAAATATCCTTTTCTGTGCTGAGCTTTGGAGGAGTAATGCCCTCAACTTTGCAAAATTAACAAAATATGAGTTTAGCCTAAAGGCTTTACTGAACTGGGGTGTGCTGGCTGGATATTGTGCTGCCAGAGTCATTGGAATCTTTCCTATTGACTTTAATGATCTCAGAATTAGGCAGTAGGGCAGTATTAAGGGCTGGAAAAATGTGCCTTGATTTGTACGGGTAAATCCAGTTTTCATCCAAAATTGCACATGCAAATTGAGAGAGTATTTCAAAAAATGTGTCCCTTAAACTATCATTTGCTTAACAGCATGCAATACGATGACAATCAGCTACTTTACTTCATGTGCATGATAATCCAAAATATGCATATTCTTGAATTACTGTTATGTAAATGAAAAGGACTGGAATTGTTATAACAGCAATGTCTGAGGATCTCAAAACACTTTACAACTGCTAATTAAATCCTCAGCATCTCTATGAAGTAGATAACTAGCAGTAAAGACAGAGAAACTCCTCATACATGTTCTTTCTTCTGCATCTGATTTGCTCTGATTAAAACTACCTCCACCGGAAAAAAAAGAAAGAAAAACCTTTCTAGATAATCATTTAGACTGTCATACAAAATAAGTAATAAAATTCTACCTACTTGTACAAAATTCAAATCTCCATTGAAGACAAGGTTAATTTTTAATGATTTTTCTCAAGAACTGGCCTAACTTTTTAAAACTAAAGCTGATATTAGTTCATGACTGAATGACATCAATTGAAATGTACTTTTTTCTTCAAGGTGATTGATGTAATTTTCTATTAAAGTGACCTTTGCTAGAAATGTTTTGACTGTAATGATTTCCTGTCCTTTTTGCTCAGCAATCAGAACAGCAGAACTGGCATAAGCCTGTTTCAGCTACTTGATGTTAATGTGTAAAGGGAAGCGAGCTGTAAAGTATGCATGTCTGTATGACAATGGGTGCTGTGAGTACAGGTGAGTTCCAATGTTAGATTGCTGTAATAACTTGAAGTCGCATCTTGTGGAGTGCTTCCACTGAGCTGAATGTGATAAAGACAACTCAGGACCTTGCAGGATTGAGACATCAGGTTGAACATACAGTGGAGTTGCTATTTAAGCTGATCACATTGAACTTCTGAGCAGGAACTTGTGATGAATTGTACTTATAATATGGAAACAGCACAACTCAGAAACACTCATATGGGCTGAATGTTCATACTAGCTGTACACTACTAGAAATAATTATACCAGCTGGACATTTTCTAGAAATAAATTTGACCTTTTCCAAACTTTACTGGGTCTTCCTTTCATAAAGTGATTCCATAATGAGTCAGCTGAGCCATCACAGATGCAAGAAATGTCAAAGGAATCAAAACTCATGGCAGAGGTGATATCTTTTATAAGATCAACTAGATATAAGCAAAAATATATATATTTGCAAGCTTTTGGGCACAGGCACCCTTCAGTCAGGCATAGGAGATTGCAAAGATTGTAAAAGTTCTCTTAAGTAGAAATGAAAATTCATATTTCACAAGAGAGCTGAAGGTGTGGTAAAGTCTCCTGTTTGGAAGAGTTCATTTTGTGCAGATTCAGCTCAAAGAAAAGGGGGAAAAGTCTTTTAACCTCAAAGTTGTTTGGTGGTAAGCAGGATGTAGAATCATATTTTCTTCTGGATACCTGGCACATGGAAGATATTGAATTCTGCTGCTTTTAAAAAACGAAAATTCATATTTTTAAAAGACTGAAGCAAAATTTACCACCAGAAACCTGAGACCCTGCTCTTGCCTTTGTTTGAGCTAATTTGCATTCAAACAGAGCACAGAGCTTCCTCTCCACAAATGAAATTCCTGCCCACAAGAGCATTCCACCTTTCCACTCTTCTGTGAAATATGAAACATCATAACTAGAAGGAAATATAATTCTACATCCTGCTTACCACTAGAAAACTTTGAGGTAAAGAAGACTTTTCTGACTTTTCTCTGAGCCTAATCTGCACAAAATGAACTGTTCCAAACAGGAGACTTTATCACACCTTTAGCTCTCTTATGAAATAGGAATTTTCATTTCTTCCTAGGAGAACTTTTACAATCTTTGTAATCACCTGTGCCCGATAAAGGGTGCCTGTGCCTGAAAGCTTGCAAATAAAGAAAAGTTTTTTTGCAAATATCTAGCTAGTCTAATAAAAGATATCACCTCTGCCATGAGTTTTTATTTCTTTTGCCTCTAGACCAATATGGCTACAACCTGGATACCTGAGAAATGTCAAAGGTTGCATTAAAGTTCTAAAATCTATGATATCAGAGTGTGTTGCATTTTGGGCAAGAAAGGGAAGGGAAATTAATTATTAAAAAGATAAGGTCAAAACTCTGTTCTGTGTAGGATGATAGCATCACTTACTGTGTTAAAATGTATAATAAATTTATGATTACCCTAGTTTTCACTATAAAGAAGCAGCCCACCTTTAACATGTAAGACCATGTTTATCATCATCTTGTTTCAAGATGGTGGTGAGGGTAGAAAAAATAGTGCCTGATATACTCTTTTAATAATTAAGTATAATCCATATTAACACCGACTCCCCAGATATTATTTTTCTTATTATTCTTAGTAAATAAATCTGAAATACAGAATGGAAGAGACATGATAAGATCTGGTCAGAAAATAAGATTGTATTTACAAGCCATCCTACTACCAGGATTTATTCCATATACCATATGGCTTATCTAATTAGGAAGAACACTTCTATACTTCTCTCTCTTAATCTTTTAAGCCAGATATAATACTTTAAATTCTGTTGCACATATTATCATATTTGTCAATTGTGCATGATTTCATATCAGAATTCGTCCTGTCTTCTTTAGCATGTTTAAACCCTCCTGTAAAAGGCTAGGATTAGAAAAAAAGATTCCTAAAAAAATTTTTGGCTTTTGAATTACAGTGGAACTCTCCTTAAAAATTTCTCCTTGATTCTAACTCTCTTAAGTTTATTATTTTGAGGCTACAGTTCTCTATTTTAGAAACTGCTCCTAACTTTGGCTTCTGCCCCTTATTTACAGTTGCTGTCTCTGACCTCTTACAGTTTCAAAAAGATGCATCTATGACATAATTATTGCTGTGCTTGGGTATTTTGACTTAAACAGGAATTACCTTAAGAATAGATATGTTATCATATTACTACTTACTCTGTTTTCTAATATATTTGCTAGAGTAGGGATAATTTTAAAGTCTTTTAGGTACATACTTTATATAGTAGTCCAGATGCATTTCATTGTTTTATATGCCAGTCATCCTGTTGATTTCAACTGGACCATTTAACGTAAATAATTAGCACAGGATTTGACCCAGAATTTCAGTCTTTACCTCTCTATGCTTATGTGCTAGTAGACCCCAATAGTGCAAAATATTAATTATGTGAAAATATTATAACTTGGTTATAGCTTGGCTTTATGTGGGGGTTTTAGAGAGAAAAGCATTGAAGGGATACTTCTACTCAAAGCCACACAGAGTTGGAAAAGTGAGAGACTAGGCCAACCCTGATCTCTTGTTTCATTTGTTACTGAGCAGACTGGGTGTAAACAAGAGGCAGCTCTACCATGGTAGAAAATCATTCAGTCCTTCCTCACCCACTAGGCTCATTCAGGAAGGAGTCATAAATCTTGTCACTTTTCTCAGTGGTGGTAATGGTTTTCCACCACAGTGGGCGCATCTACACATGAAATTAATTTGACACAATAAACTCTAGCTCAGTTTGTGCTTGGGTTTATTGCTCCCAGGTGTGCCATTTGTATGTGCACCCAGGACCAGAGCACATTGAGCTGTGGCAGTGCAGCCCCAGCTGGCAGGGAGCCCAGGAGGTCAGCTGCCAGCCCAGAGTTGCTTCCTAAAGCTCAACGTGCTGCAGAGGGGCTGGCTAGGGGATGAGGGTGCTATAGTGCAGGGCTAACTGAACTGAAGTACCCTTATGCCCCAGCTACCCACATCAATGTCTACATGTGAGGTGATGCAGAGTAAAAAAACCTCTGCAGTAGTATAGTACTTGAATTTAGTTTATTTCAGCCTTCTAGCACTGCATGAAATGTTTGTGCTGGAGTTTATGGCTTCTGGGCATAGTGTTTACATGTGCGCCCAGGACTGCAGCATGTTAAGCCCAGGGCTGCTGCTGTTCAGTGTGCTCCAGAGAGGCTGGCTGGGGTCTTATTATCTTGAGGCTGCAGTTCTCTATTGTAGAAATAGTTCCTAAGTTTGGTGTCTGCCCCTAATCTAGAGGTGCTGTCTCCAACCTCTTATGGTTTCAAAATGATGCATCTATTTCATAATTATTGCTGCACCAGTGTCAAGTAGAATGAAAGTGCTTTGGTGTGGGGTTAGCCAGCTGACAGCCCCAAACTGAAGCACCCTCATGCCCCAGCCAGCCACTGTCTACACATGTGTTGCAGCAGAGTAAATAACTGTTGTAGAACTGTATTTGTGTTGGGCAGTACTATCCTATGGCGGAGTTAATTAGTTTAATCTGGCTGAATAGCACTGCTTGTGTAGATGGTGATGCTTTACTGGCCAGCTATGTAGGCAATTCAGCAGTAAGTGTCTTGTGTAGATGCACACACTCAGTTGTAGACCAGCATATCAATGGTAAACTTCAGCATCAAAGGACTGAGGATGACTTACATCTGTAATTTTTTATATGGTTTCTTTGCCCTGATTCTGTGAGATCCTGAGTGACTTTAATCCCCATTTATCTATGTAGACTAAAGAGTTCAGATCATTTTCCAGGAGATGTTTACATCCTTATATATGCAAACCACTGAGAATTGATGGCACCTTCCAGAAATAAGTTTAGCTTTTTCATAGAGCTAGTAATGCATTTCTGTTTGCTTTTTCCCCCCTTTTTTGAGAATACTGTTATTATGTAACAAATGGATACATCAAGTAATAACTGTTTACTATGTGACCGGTCTGCCACCCTTCCATTAAGGAGCACTTTCTGCACAAGTCACCCCATCGATTTCAGTGGGATTATTTGTGTAAGTACAATTGAATGTTGAAAAAGGTGGCAGAGCAGCCTTCTAATTTGGCCACAATTCTGAGTTGGAAATAATTGTGATGTCTCAAATTTATGGTTTAATGCAGGATCAAGTGAAAGGATAAGAAAGAGACATTACACAAAACTTCTGTTTGTACTCAAACATTTTTCCAGTTAGCAAAACTGAACAAACAGAACAAAGATACAAAACACCAGCCCCCCTCCTCTCCTCCCTCCCCCCCCCTCCAAAAAATCTGGCCAAACAAACAGAAAAACAACCCAGAGTTGGGCAGGGGGAAAGAGATTGCAGAAAAAACTCACAGAAATTTCAGCCCCATGACTGAATATGATCAATAGCTGAAAGTTTTTTCCATCTTGAGATCTCCTCTGTAAGGTGAAGCAACCCCACCCGTACTATTTTTTTATTTATGAATTCATAACAATGTCAGACATCCTTGGAATCAACTTATTTTTTAATAACAAAAAGTCCAGCCTGTCCTCTTTGAACTACCTCTGTACATTGGCTTATCAATAAATCATTCAAATGATCTTAGTCATCCACTGCAAAGCCGAGAAGCTTTGCTTTGTCTTCACTGACAAATCTGCTTCGAAAGTTACCTATTCATAGATATATGAATATTTATACTGGTGACATTTTCAGAGTTCCTTTGGCCCTAACTCCTTAAAGTAGAATTGTATTTCTATTGAAGTAAAGGTAAAATTGGTCTCTTCCAGTTTAGCATTCACAATGATTGCCACTTATAATTTGATGCTTATTTAGAAAGGCAGAATCAAGGAATTTTTTTATTTATTTGTACACCTATGCCTGAATTCAAAATTTAGAGAGGTTTTCCAAAAATGACAAAAAAACAACCAAACAACACCCCCCCGCCATTCCAACATTCCATGTGGCTCCATCCCCACTCTATCAATCCTGGCTAAATTCAAAAGACTTATTACACAGACATGTACTCCTTTATGTCTTAAAGGCAATCAACTCTGTTCTGGTGAACTCCAAGTGGGAAAAAGTTTAACAAGAAGCCCTCAAGTGCCAAACACCCTCTGGCGTTTAACTTTTTAGATTAAATAACATTTCATCTAAAGTTAAACCAAAGCCAAATATTACCATCATGGAAGATCAAGCATATTTGTCAGTGCTACCATGCAGAGAGTAGAATAGGTAATGGGTCAGATTCTCAGCTGGTAAAAAGTTACACCACTGGGCCTATATCAGTTGGAACAACTGGAATGCACTTATTAAGGAGCTCCCTTGTTGTCTACTGGTTTCAAGCAGGGGGCTGAGAATGAGACATTTTTATTCAAACAGTGTCTCTACCATGGCTCACTTGGACTTCTCAAGTTCTCCATCAGGGAAAAAGTTTGTAATAAGACCTGACTCCCCTAGAGTTGTTGCAGCAAGGCTTAATTGATTGAATATTTGTAAAGCACATGGAAATCCAGAGATGAATGACACTAAGGCAGTGTGCAACATCTTCTGAATGAAATCATCTTCAAAAGAAATATGTAGCAAGCAGTGTTCCCAATGTGTTATCCATTCTCTGCAGCATCTTGAAAGTCTATGCTCAGGGTCATCTTCAAAAGCTGCATTTGTGAGTAAGCATGAAACAGATTTTCCATGCTATTGTCCAAAGTACTTAACTCTCTACATGGTGGGGGGGGGGGGAGGGGAGGCAAGTGGTTTTGATTTGTACATATATTACATTTGCCTTAGCAATTTGTTTAAAAGGGGATTATTCTGTTTAAATAAGGCAACATGTAATCTATATTAGACTTTGTAATCTTTTTATTATATCATTTAAAAAATATTACAGATATACTATTTTATTGTGTGTGTCATATATGTATATATATTTCAACAAAATACCTGCAAATAATGCAGTGGCTGAAATTGATGGGATTATCTAGCATCACAGCCCCTGCTGTGTGAACTCCCTCAAAAGAAGCCTTTGTTTCCATAGGCAACAGAGCTACTGTGGCACTATGGATCAAACACATCCGGATTTACTTTCATGCCCCCGAGGTAAACAGTTGCCTGCTGCACTACATAAATACTGAAAGAAAAACTCTCTTGGTAAAAGACCTGACCAGCATGAACTGAGGGTAACTACAGGCTGTTCTGAAAAGCTGAGCTCAAGCAGCTCAGTGATAAAGGTTCCCTAGGAGAGTGCTACATCCACTGCCATTTTTGCCATTTCTGTCATTTAGTGCTGTAACTTTTCGTCTGGTGTTCACAGTTTTTATATCAGCTTGGAGACATGATAGAAAATCATTAATATGATCACTTCTTCCCATGACTATCTCCAATGAGAACATCTTTTTTTTCAGGAAAAAAAAGGATGTCCTGTTATATCAGTGTTTGAATGGAGGATTTTGAAACATTTCAGCATCTAGCTATCTGATTAAACACCCCATAAAACTATTATGGCTAAATCTAGAACAGGACTTAGATGCCTTGCCTCCAGAATGAAATCTAAAGTCCTGAGCTAGGCTTCCTGTACGATACATGGGAGAGCCTGCATCTCATGGGTGCTAGTCCAGCTCTGAGCAGCTGGCTTGGTGCCGCTGCTCCCCTGGGAAGCCCTCAGGACCTTAGGTAAGCCTGCTGGGGCTAGCACAGGTGCTGGCCCCAGCCTCCCCTACCCCATCTGGCTCAATTTGCCATGCATCAGAGTGTGTGTGCAGGGGTGTGCCCAGGGACAAATCACAGGGGCAAAAATATGTGCCACTGCTATTTGTCTCATGAGAAACATGTGCCCCTACACATGTATACTCATCAGGATATGCCCCACAAAGGCAATCAAAAAACCCATGTGCCTTTTAGAGTTAGTGAATAGGAGACAATAAATGCAGAGTTGTCTCTGAACTTCTGCATCTCCCTAGAGCTAAATTCCTGGTTTAGGGCTCCAAGAGAGTTGCCTCCACCCATTTGGGATTCAGAGGCTGGATTTAATTTATGAGGGCACCTGCAAATATTTTTTTTTAAAAGAAGAGGGCTCACTTTTTAAAACAGAGCTGGAAAGAGGAGTTGCTGATGTTTCCTGCATTATAGTGCTTAGTGGGTTTAGAGAGCTAACCCAGGAAATGAGAGGCCCATGATCAGGTCCCTCTTCAGTGTAATGGGATTCAAACCTAGATGTTCTTCAAAAGAGTGCTATACCAGCCAAGATATAGTCTACTCTGATGTGCTAGTGTATGAGGAATGAGGCACATTCCACCCCTCCTTTTGACATTGGGACTCCATGCATCCGAGAATGAAAGATTCATGAGGCCAGGAGGAAAGGAAGCAAAGAGGAACCTTGATCCATATTTTAGTGGTAAGGAAACTCAGCTAGAAAGAGGTAGCTTTGGGTCCTGGTCCGTGTTCCCAGGACTGTTTACCTGAAAATAGTCTGTGAATAAAAAAAAATCCGAAATAATCCTGAGAGCAGGAACCAGTATCCAGGGTTCTCTCCTACCATTAGGCTATAAAGCTGTGCTCTTTCCTGTTGTCTCTTTCTGGCCCCACGAATCTTGTACACAGTGGCCCTAGAGGATGGGCAGTTTGGGTACCTATAGACGTGCAGGGAGGCTGCTCCAATGTACTGTAATTACAGTGTGTCTGAGCAGACTTGATTAATTAAGTCTGCTGGAGCATGTTAATTACGGCACTCCAGCAGACTCCAGAGTCACTTGTATCAGTGTCCCTGTACTGAAAAATGGTGATGGGGGTGCTTTAACTAAAGCTTGTTGTATGTAGAATAAGTTTTAGTTAAGGCACCCCTGCTGCCATTATTCAGCAGGAGAATGTTGGTATACATAATATTCTAGGTGCTTTAATTAGGGCAGCTCTTGGAGCCACTCTAGTTAAAGGCCCTTCCCCCGTGCCCCCCACACTCCTGGAACAGGTCTATAAATATCCAATATTACCTGGTAGCTAGGGCAGCTTTCTAGGTGGGAAGGCATAGGCTGAGAAGGGTATTGGACCAAGAAATTCCAGGTGCTTGGACCATGTTGCAGAGCACTTCGGCACCCTGCTCCTTTTAGAGAGGGGAAACTGCTAGGAAAGAGCCCTAGCAGTGAGTAAGGAGCCCCAGCTGCCAGTTGCCAAGGCAACCAAAGTTAGCTAGTGACCCACACCTGCCAGCGGTCAGCTGACCAGAAGGGGCAGGGCCTGGTTCACATTTAAATCCCCAGGGCTGGGGTCAGGCTGGCAGTTCCCTGCTAGCAGCCAAGGGAGAAGGAGCTCTGCTGGAGCAAACAGAGGGAAGAAGCCTGACTGCACGAGCAGTTCCTGATTGCTGTTATGGGGTGGAGAATTCTCTGGTAGGGATTGAATGATGTTTAGCTGGAAGGCTTAGATTTTATGTTGTAGCCCAGGGTCTTGTGTTTTGTGTTTGCTGTTTAGACCCGGAGGTTTGGGTGATGCTATCAGGGGTTAGAGGAGGCCTCATAGGGGAGCCATGGCCATGTGGAGACCCCAGCCCCAGGGTGGGGCAGTGAGACACCCCAGAGAGGGGGGCAGCATTGATGAATGCCCAGTGAGGCACCCAGCGAAGCAGGGCCATGGAGAGCCCAGGGAGGACGAGGGAGCCAGAGTAGAGTAAGGCCCAGACTAAATGATGTGAGTACTATCTGTGAGGTTTAGGCTGCAGTGTAGGGGAGGAAAGGAGCCACAAATAGTGCCCCCTTGCATTGGGGCAGCAAAATGGGCAGCCTCCCACTTAATTAACTTCTAATTAAGCAATTAACAACGTGTAGCAGGAGGGAAGGCGGGCGGTTGGCCCATAACAGGTGCACGGGGTCACCAGTGGACAGACCCTGAAGGCACACATCTGTCACAGACCACTAGGCTAGAAGTCACTCTAATTAAAGTGCTTGGAGCATCTCCTGTATCAGCGCCCCCATGCTTAAAAATGGTGGCTGAAGTGCCTTAAGAAAAGCTTGTTCAACTAGTTCTGGTTTAAGCACTCCCACTGCCATTTTTCTGTGTGGGGACATTGATACATGAGATGCTGGAGTCTGCTGAAGTGCAGTAATTACAGTTAATCAAGTTAATCAAGCCTGGTAATTATGATTAATTGAGTCTGCTCTGACATGCTGCAATTGCAGCGTGTCAGAGCAGCCTTGTTGCTTGTCTATAGGCACCCTCGAGTTCTATTTTTTCCTTGTCATGAAACTAGCTGTCAGTGCTATGCCTTGTGCTGAACTCAGTCTGGTTGGTTTGTGTTAGGCATATTGTTTCAGTTGTGTGGACACAAGTTTCCAAACAAGTTTGGGGCCAGATTTGTAAAAGTACAGTCTGTCTGAAAGATTGGATCTGCTGTTTAGGCTATCAAACTGTTGAGCTCTTTTAAATTTTAACACTTATTATGGTGCCTCTGTGGGAAATGCAGTCCTCTAAAAATCTGGCTCCAATCCTAGCTGTTCGCCCTCCAAAAACTCCTATTGCATCTATGTTTGCAGTGGCAAGAGAATTCACTATAGGCTCGGATTTTAATTACTCTAATTTGAGACTACAAATAAACTATATATTAAGAGAAGGGTATGAATTGTGAGTCTTATTTGAAAACAACCCCTTCAGGTTCAACCAAAAAGAAAATAAATTCAAACAATGCATTATAAATGTATGCACAGGAACAATGACCTTTGAATAAAAAACACAGTTGTCTTATGCTTGTTATTATACAAGAAATATGAACTCTGCATATTGTAGGGAAATGTTGGCTTCTGACAAGTTAAATTTGAATTTGCTGAGTTTGCTTATTCATCCGATTAAAAATATGTCATTCTGCGCACTCCATGTTTATAGTATTTTGCATTTTCTATTTATCTTGCTTATGGTTATGTTCACTTTATGTTAGGTTTTCACAGGTGCAAGCCACAGAGGTACCACATGCTCCAGTGATTCAGTACAGCAAAGTCTAATCCTGAGTTAAGCACACAAAATTATGCAGCTGTTGCCATAAGAATCTTATTGATTGATTGATTTTTAATGGCCCCATTGCCAGAGCACCTGAACATTTCACCCCTGCTAAAAATAATCAAAAACATCAGACAACATCTGTCTTCTAAATATTAAAGTGTGGTAAAATAAATATACAGCCAACTGGTGAAAATATTCTGTGCTTACTTGGATACTTAGAAAATTCAGAGCTTACAGTTTGTCCTGAACCTTGTGAAAGAACCTCTTGAATTAGTGTGAAGTTACAGATTACACTTAGGCCATACTACATCTGTGGAATCCTAAGAAGTATTAAAGTTAGAATGCACTGTGGTCAGTTGTATTTAATACTACTTGTTGCCTGTACTGTTCTGACTTACCACTGGAGGGCTGGTGAGCAGGGGCATGGCTAGGAGCTAGGGTATGTGGGGTATATTCCTGCTTGAGGTGGGTGAGGGGCAATGCATGCTGCGGTGCTGGAGCAAAGATCAAGATGACTCGACGTTGTCTTTCTGAACAGTCTTCCAGGTAACTGAGTTTATACTACACTGGTCCTGGACGTGAAGTTCTAGACTAAGCAACATGCTACAACCGCCATGAAAACAGCATCAATGCCATTCTAAAGACATTTGAGTTGCAATTTCTACAAGACTAACTTCTTTTCAAAATACCTTCTGGCGATGTCTACACATGCTAGTAAGGCAAAATGATAAATTCCAGCGCAGTTCATGCTGGAGTTTATTGTTCCCTGGCGCCATGTTTACATAGCAGGTCAGCCTGCCAATCCAGGGCTGCTCAATGTGCTGCAGGGCGGCTGGCTGGGGCAAGAAGGAGCTATAGTGCAGAGCTAGCTGGTAGGCAGCCTCATGTCCCAGCCTTGTGCTTGAAGCACCCTCATGCCCCAGCCAGCTGGATCAGCACTTACATGTATGGTGCTGTGGAGTAAAACACTCTGTAACAGAACATCTACATCCTCTGGGCACATCTACATGAGACGCTTGCTGTGCAGTAGCCTAATAACACTGTGCAGTAGTGTGCGGGCAAAAAACCATGATAATACACTACTGTGCAGTAGTATTAAGCTACTGAACAGTAGCCATCACTAAAAACCTGTGCGCCAGCACTACTGTTCAGTAGTCTGAGTTACTGCGCATCCATTTAATACTTGGTTAACCAAGGAGTAAACTGAATGCACCATAACTACAGTGCATTAATGAACATGTAGATGCTTCCTCTAAGTAGTAAAAAGCACTCTTCTCTGCTTTTCTGGAACAGTGATGGAAAGCAAGGTGGAAGGAGTTATCCTTTTTTCAGGATGACCCATTAAATGAAATGGTATAATGAAAATAATCCTATGTCTGGAAAAAGGAGAACGAAGAAATCAGCTAGGTGAAAAAAAGAAACTACATATTAAAGTAGAAACCCACAGATAATTCTGATTAATAGAGTTCATTGCAATGTGAGTCTGGTATCCTAGTTTATTCTACCTCTTTTAAATAGTATTAAAGTGCTTCAAGGTCAGGAATGACATACTGGTAATGATGAGCCAGAGGCAGGCTTATGTTAAACTTGTCCTCAATGGTCAGGTTAATCTTTTCATTTATGTTTTCTCCATAAATAAATACATAGAAAGACATTACCTGTGTTACAGAAGTAATCTTTGCTTCTTTTAAATACCCTGCATAGTCTATTTTTCTTAGAAGAACTTGACCTCTACATTAAAACTATAAAATGTATTAGATGTGCTGCAGCCACCTTATGTCAAGTACTCTGTTTAACAAAAGTTAAAACTCTGGTTACATAGGTTTCAGATTCTCTGGGTATAAAAGTTGTAGAAGGAATAATAAATTGAATCCATTTCTCTGCCTTTTACAATTAATCCAAAGTTAAACATTATTTTTTCTTCACCTTGATGGATGCAAAGACAAAAGTTAATGAATCAACCTAATTATAAATATGTAATACATCAAGGAAATGGAAGCCCTATATAAATGCACAATTTTACTGGGCAGTCCTTATTCAGTCCTGTGGAATACAGAAAGATGTTGGGCACCTTTAATTCTTTATAAAGTTTGGAATGGTTTAGGCAATCATAAAAACTGCAATAATGTCTTTGTGTTATTTTTGTATATATTACCAAATTTACTCAAAAGAAGATGAAGCTTTTTCCCCCTCAATCAGCTTGTGAGAAAAAAGCCCTCATGTTATATTTGTATGCAAGAAAACCTCATTAAACACATTGTCTATCATTAAACTATAATTCAAAATTATTGAAATCATAGTTGTGGGAGTCCAGTAGGAAAAATAATGCTGAAGGCAACCAGCATGGCTTCATAGCAGCTAGATCCTGGCTAACTAACCTTGTTTCTTTTTATGACCAGGTCACAAAATGCTTAGATACAAGAGTTGAGGTAGATGTCATCTACTTGGATTTTAAAGCCTTTGATACAGTGTTGCATCCTATTCTTATAAATAAATTAGGCAGTTTTGGTGTAGATTACTACACAGTCAGGTGGGCAGAGAATTGGCTTATGGGGCACTCACAGAGTGTGTTGGTAGATGGGTCATTTTTGACCTGGAAAAATGTGGGCAGTGGAGTTCCCCAAGGTTCAGTCCTTGGACCAGTACTGTTTAATATCTTCATCAGTGACTTAGATGAGGGTGTGGAAAGTACTCTGTACAAATTTGTGGATGACACCAAATTATGGGGCAAAGTAAACTCAGGAGGGCAGGGAGCATTCAGGTGGATTTGGACAGGTTGGGAATGTGGGCAGAACAGAATAGGATGCAGTTTAACAAGGATAAGTGCAAAGTAGTATATCTAGGGAGAAAGAATCACCAACACACCTACAGGCTGGGCGGTGACTTTCTGAGCAGCACAGCAGCAGAAAGGGATCTTGGAGTCATAGCTGACTCCAAAAATGAATATGAGTTGTCAATGTGTTGAAGTGATAAGTAAAGCCAACTGCACTCTTTCATGCATTAGAAGGTGTATCATAAGCAGGTCTAAGGAGGTGATACTTCCCCTCTATGTGGCATTGGTAAGACTGCAGCTGGAGTACTGCATCCAGTTCTGGGCACTGCACTGCAAGAGGTATGTGAATAACCTTGAGAGGGTTTAGAGGAGGGCTATTCATATGTTTATGGGTCTACAGATAAGATCCTATGAGGAGAGATTGAAGGACCTGAATTTCTTCAGCCTCTGCAAAAGAAGGCTGAGAAGGGATCTTGTAGCCATCTACAAATTCATCAGGGTGGGCAACAAGAAATAGGGGATACTCTGTTTACCAGGGCACCCCTTGTGGTTACTAGGAACAATGGCCATGAACTGATGGAGAGCAGATTTAGATTCAACATTAGGAAAAATTTCTTTCCAGTGAGGGTTGCCAAAATCTGAAATGGCCTTCCAAGGGAGGTGGTGCTCTACCCTATCTTGGAGGTCTTTCAGAGGAGACTAGACAAACACCTAGCTGGGGTTACCTGATCCCAGTGCTCTTTCCTGCCCAGGGCAGGGGGTTGGATTCGATGATCTACTGAAGTCCCTTCGAACCCTAATCTATTAAGTCTAAAAACTGTTGCCAAAACCAGCATGTGTTCAGTAATGGAAACCAGCTATGAATTGATTAAATGTAACCACCACTAAGCATGACTATATATCACATAGCC
>NW_017728907.1:2004384-2047163 GCF_001723895.1 Crocodylus porosus | reverse complement strand
ATGAACTATCCTTTTTTGGGGCAAAAATATTGATTTATCTATATATAAACAAATCTATATATAAATATGTCACTGTACCTCTAACAACCTGTCAAGTGACCATTGTGGTTCACTTGGCAGATCAAAACATACTTTTACAGTTAAATTGTTTTAGTCCAATTACACAGTTTGCCCAATGCACCTGGACACCTATTACCATTCTAGTACTATTACTCATTGTTCTTTCAGAGGGTTTGCCTCTGAAAAATCTATGCCAGTCTCCTCTCCACTGTATGAGGTCTGCCATTTTTTTCCATCATCCTGTTCTGTCTTTCTGTAGTACCAGTACATTTTACTCAGCCTCATTTTAATACAGCCCAAGTGTCTGTTTATGAGCAGGTTCCTGGTCTTCCACAGCACATACCTGATGCAGGAAATGAACTGCTTAAACCATGCTGTTGGGCCCCCTTGCTGTTTGGTCAAGTGCCCATAGAGGGCTGGTTCTCTGGTCAGGGTTCTGAAATCTGTCACCACCAGGAGGAGTGCACAGACTTCTTTCCACATCTTTCTGGCATATGGGCAGTTCCGGAAGGCGTGGTTGATTGTTTCTACCCGCCCTGTCTCGAGCAATTAGATGGACCTTTCTGCCCTGCGCTGTTTTTCCATGCCCAGTTGGGGAGTGCTGAGTAGGCTGTCTGTTAATTAAGGTCTCTGTGCTCCTTCTGCAGGCCCTTGTGGAAGATTTGCTCACACACAGCCTGGCAGCTGTCACCAGGTAGAAAGTCCATGGGCGATATGATGTTTCTTGCCCTTGCCACCTCCCATATCTTGCAGTGGTTCATGAGGGTCACTAGAGTAGTGTTGTGAAGCTTGTGTTTCTCCCAGAAGTTTTCCAGGATCTTGTAGAACCATAGGACACCATGGTCCACAGCCTCCCATTGGTTGTTGTATATACCTGCAACTGTCACAGCAGCTGCCCTGCAAAATACTTGACAAAGCTGGCTGTTTTGGCTTTTCAGATTCCATGAATAACTTGTTCTGAGGGCAGTGGGGTGGGGCAGGGAGGGGACTAGGGTGGTGTGAAGAAGTACTGGCATTACAACCACCTTCATCAGTGCCACACCGCCTCCTTACCATTGACAGGCAGCATGATTGCCATAGCCCCAGTTTCTGTCTGACCTTAGCCTCCATCTTTTCCCATGGCCTCTGCCCTGTCAGCTCTGATGGGAACCTACCATGAAGTTAGCCTGGTTTAACCTATCTGAATAAGGTACATGGTAGTGCAGGTCTCCTGAACAGTGACTCTTTTTGAAGTCATGGTGAGCCTCTACATTGCATATATTTTTACTATTTCAGTCCCGCAGCTGAGCTGCACCTTTCTTTCCCATTTTCAATGATTTCTGTTTCTTCACAAGCCTTACATGTCTGGCAAACCTCACCAAAAAGGCCCCAGTTAGTTCACCCAGAATCCCTCTGTCACCCTGTCTATTACCCTGTTCCATATGATCAATGGCCTTAACCTCCATGAGGCAGACCTAGACCACATTGCCCTGAACCTAATTGGTATATAAATTTTTGGAGTATCCCAGGATTCATAACAAGAGCACCTACCTCTAGTCATGAAGCAGAAACTAATTAGCACATGCATCCTATATGGCAGGGTTTTCTGGAGTACACACACACACTGCACAGTGCTGTGGGGTCACCATGGCTTGAAATGCTGTTGACTCTGCTAGGGTCCAGTCCAATGAACTATACAGTAAATCATGAGTCTTTTGGCTTTGAACTAGTATAATTCATAGTGACCATGTCTATGTGAGATATTGACTGTGCAATAGCTTGTTACTACTATGCATTGCATGGCCTGAAATGTAGCATAATGCTAAGTGTGCAGTAATAATGAGCTACTGTGCAGTGAGTGTCACCTAAGCCATTCAGCTATACTACTACTCAGTAGCTCCAGTAACTGCACAGTTATTTATGACTTGTGCATGCAAGTACTAAATGACTGTACAGTAACAACTGTGCAGCCAGCATCTCATGTATATGCAGTTAGTTTGTACTTTATATAAGTAGATGCAAAATACTCCTTAAAAGTGTGTTTAGGGACCTGTGCTAGAACTTGCAGAAGTTTAAAAAATGGCAAAATGCATCAATTTTAGATGTAATAAATCTATAGATATTATATGCAAATAACTATAGGTATTTTTTTAAGGTCAGCATTTCCAAATTTGCTCTTATATCTGTGTGTCCATGGAGAGTAGATTCTGACAGTAAGGATGGGAGGAATGGGGCCACAGGGGGGAAGAAGTTGGGAGTTAGAGAGCAAGAGGTTCCCTGACCCCATAGTTTTATTTTCCCTGCTGTAGCAGTGGGAAGGGGTCAAATTCAATGAGAACCTCCCATAATTAGATTGCTCTACCTGGAAAATTACAATAAATTAATATATTTTCTGTATGTAGAATCTAATTATTAGGAGAATCATCTTATATTCAAGGTTGTGTTATATTTGAATAGAAAAGGTATTTCATAATGATCTATGTGATTTAGACTATTACAGTATTAAATTTCAGTAAACTACTTTATGCTTATTCTATCCAAAGAGATTTTCTAAAAGGTTGTGGTACAGTCTGACCAGTTGCATGGCATTGTTCACCATATCACTATTCACTGAAAATGCACTCATTATAGACAACCTAAAAATCACATATTTCTTTCAGTTTGACATTGACAAGGTAAACAAATGCATTTTTGTAACTACATAGCATTGTTCTATTATCTTACGGTATCTAAGCTCTAATTTTAAAAGAAAATTGTGTATTTTTATAAGTTTTATTGTTTACTTAATTTTTACACTTAAAGCCTGTTCTCATTTTTTAATGAGTTCTGAAAAGTTATTGCATGATGGAGCATTCTAAGCAATGATTTCCGAAAGTGTTACTCTGCAAAAAAAAATATTAGAGAGGGAAAGGAAAGGAGAGAGAGCAGGGACTGCAGATTATTAGGGCAACTTGCATGCATATTAGTGAAGTGACAGTCATGTCACACATCTGCACTCTGATATGCTACTGCCAGTTTATGGTATGCTATACCCTAAGTGGCATGGTGAGTGACATGTTGTCACTCACTTCAATGACATGCAATGCAGTATGCCCTGAAGTATTAAAGCCTTCTCAGTAACTAGATGAACAATTTAATTTTGCTGCGTTTATGCTGTATGTTCAAAAAAAAAAGTAAGGCAAGAACTGCACTTAGAGCATAGAAGATAAGACTCTCACTATTTCTATAACCAGTGGCCGTTATTCTAGCCCAGTAAACATACCATGAATATCTTTTCAGTACAGTATGTTCCCCTTTCTTATTTGGAAAGCCATATCCGAGATACTGAAACTAAATAGGGGAGATAATGAAATTCTGTCAGTTGGAATTGTATATACATAACTTAGCACTTCATCTGCAGGCAGTTCTGCGAAGGTAACTTCAGGTTTCTCAGCTTGCTCACCAAGTTGTTTGCTTTGGTCCAGCTGTCAAAAAGGTAAACTACGCAATGTATACTGGTGGCTTATGTTTGTTGGTTATTTCTACTGTCAGAAAGAAGTCAGGGTGACTAAAATAGTCTTTGGCACAAGTCACAAGCTGGGAGCTAAATTCTGAAATGGTCAATCCAATGAGGTTGCTGGAAAGAAATTCCATGTAGCTATGCTTTCAGTTTTTACAGTCTTTTTCCATGATAAGCATGCATGCAATTTTATGTCATTAAACAGCAAAGCAAAGTATTTCTAACCCAAGAAATCAAGAGTGTCTCCATGCCATTGCAAAGATCTTAACTCCCCTCTTTTTAGAATCCTTAGTATTAGAGACCTTCTTCCTCAATTCTTTGTTCCCTAGGCCTGCTTCTCTTTCAGCAGCACTGCATACCTCAGCAGTCATTATTAGCTGTTATTGTATTAACATAGATTCCTCCATTCATTCATTACTTAGGATAGGTAGTGAATGTCACTACATGTTCATTAGTGTGCTTTTTCTACTGCACATTAAATTTAGTACCTCTAATGTGAGGTACTAACTAAACATGCATTAGCCTGCCCTAATGCGCAGTAGCCAAAGTGCATGCTTTTTATAGTGATGCTTAATGTGCAGTAGCCTAATTTTACTCTGCCTTAGCATATTAGCACAGTTTTTGCCATGACTCTCTAATGTGCAGTAAAATAGGCTACTGGGAGCATCTACACGAGACATGTTAATGCGTATTAGCCTAAGTCAGTGCGCATTATGGGTGTGTGTCTACATGTGTTTGCCCTCAATACACATTAGTTTAAGCTAAGCACACCTAAATTTGATACCTGCAAATGCAGCTATCAAATTTTAGGCATGATTAGTTAATAGATGTTAAGGGAACATCCAAGGGCTTAGGTGCTGGGCACTTGCCCTGGAGCACTGCCCACTAGCCGCTCCCCCCCAACCCTGGGCTTGAAGACCCAAAATATTGTAAATAGCTTTCTCTTTGTATATGGTTTCCAACTTGTAAGTGGAAGAGCAAAAAGAAAATAAGGTCAGTCCTGTCTTCAATGAAACAGTTAGCTCAAGTTACTTCACTTGTGTTACTTCACTTACGTTAACTCATGCTCGAACACTGACCCTGTGCAACACTCATGCTAATGAGTGACTGCATTAGTAATTGCTACTAAAAGATAAATAGCTGTAATTTTAGCTATAGTCATTTGATGCTTCAACATTAAGAGCATTTCAGCCAGAATACTATTCCTAGCAGGCAAGCTAGTTTAATCTTAAAATGCTGCTTAACTTAAGTTGGAGCCATTTGCAAATGCATGGGAGTTGGGTTAAAATGAATGATTGATTCAGCTAACAATGAAAGCCTTTCAATGGTGGTTATGTTTGTTCAAAACATACTGCTTTGGGCTGCTGGTGTCCAGCCCTACAGTGGGACAGGCTTACCAGAGGTGAAGGCCCTTTTAAAATCCATGCTTTGAACATACCAGTAGTCCCAGCTTAATTAAACTTGTGACATGCTTCAAACAGAACTTACGATGACAAGCTGAGAGCCATGGGACTCTTTAGCCTGGAAAAGCGCAGGCTCAGGGGTGATCTGATGGCCACCTACAAGTTTATCAGGGGTGACCACCAGGATCTGGGGGAACATCTGTTCACCAGAGCACCCCATGGGATGACGAGGTCGAATGGTCACAAACTCCTGCAAGACCGTTTCAGGCTGGACATAAGGAAGAATTTCTTTACTGTCCGAGCCCCCAAGGTCTGGAACAGTCTGCCAGCGGAGGTGGTTCAAGCACCTACATTGAACACCTTCAAGAGTAAATTGGATGCTTATCTTGCTGGGATCCTATGACCCCAGCTGACTTCCTGCCCTTTGGGCAGGGGGCTGGACTCGATGATCTCCCGAGGTCCCTTCCAGCCCTAATGTCTATGAAATCTGTGAAGTTAGACATATTCTTCAAGTTAGACACGTGCATTCTGCACATGAGAATGTGCATATAGAGATGCCCCATGAGATTTACCATTCAGTGTGGAACTTCAGAATATGTCTAACTTGAAGCATGTCACAAGTTTAATAAAGCTGGGACTACTGATATGTTTAAAGCATGGATTCCCAATGGGGGTGCTGCATCCTTGCCCACTGTTCCTCCTCCTTTCCTACATAGTGGCCCCTGTGTGAAGTAGTATGTACAAGCTCATCCCTGTCCAGCTGTTCCTCTGACCTACTTTGTTTTAGATATGGGGTACCACTCAGTTCACAAGTGCCTGGAGTCTAAAACAGATTGAGAACCACTGGCTTAAAGTCTATTGCATAAGTACCTAGCTAACATCCATCAACATTTCACCACTTAGCCAGATGCACAAAGACTCATACTCAATGAGTCATTTACTTACAAATATTTCTTCTTGCATGCACCGACTGTCTTTTCCTCAGCTGTGTCAAATGCATTGTACTTCACTATAATGGTGCTGTGAAATGTTGATGGCTTCTTTTCTACTGGTTCTGTTGTACAGAAGGTATGGGTTTGTTACATCAGTGGATGACTATAGCTCTTCAGTCCTGGGCTACATGCGTTTGTATGCTGCAATGCATGAATGACAGGGAATAATCCACATTTGTAGATTGAAAATATTTTATTTGATGCTTAGTATAAGGAATAGCTGAAAGGGGCTTAAACAGAAGCACTTATTTTGCCATCTTCCCTAAACATCACACTGAAAGTATTTATAATAACAGTGCCTGACTGTGACCCCTCAATCTGGGAACCATCAAGGAAGACAATCTCCTTTGAAGCCAAGAGCTTCCAGAAATAGGGTGGGTGATGCTAATACTATTGACTGTTTGCAGTTGTTAAAGAAACCCAACCCCTCCCCTCCCTCCCCCCGCAAAACCCCAAACCCCAGTATTTTTCTTTAAACTCGGCATGCTCCAGCACAGAGCCCAGCACATGCCTAGAGAACCAGTGCCTTAGCAGAACCCAGCTAGCCCAATGTTTGTATAATTCAGTCGCTTTAGTAGGGCTTTTTTGGACACTTCTATCTAATACTTGATTGAATCAGCTTTAGCTAAAAGTGCCAAAAAGCCCCACTGAAGTGCCTGATATATATAGACTCTGTGGAGTTGGGTTGAAGTAATGGGTTGCTTCTTTCGGTAAAGCGTGTTACATGCCTGAAACATCCTACCTTTCTATTATGATAGATCCTCATTTTTCATTCAGAAATATCCTAAATCCTTCTCGTCTTGTGAGAGTCAAATGGAAACGGAATGAATAAAATAAAATGTCTATTCCAGCTCTTGCCTCAGGGTCTTTCTTTGTACCTTCCTTTATGTCTGTTCAGCATCCCCTCCTGCAATCTGATCCATGCAAATGAGGCCCTCATGGGGCACTAATAAATTTAGAGGGACATTGAGTGGGAATACGGGTACATCACATTGATCAGGTTGCAGCACTGGTGTTTATGTCCCTCTCATGCACTCATTCATCCAGGAAACAATTCTCCATGTGTATTGAGTAGACCCCCAAAAGTGGTTTGGGTTTTGTAAATAATCATCTCTAAAATACCACCTTTTATGAATGTCCAAAACTTCTGACATTGTATGTGCTTATTTCTGAAATATATTGACTTGATTTTTTTATTTCTGGTACAGTTAATGGTGAAGATAAATAGGTCTTATAATGGACAACAATCTTCCCTCTTAACGCTGGAAAACATAGATTTTATCCATAATAGAAACACATCAATAAGTACAGATTAGTCTGTTCCCAGCCCCATACATGTGACTTTCATATTGGGATATAAACAAGTGCAATATGGGGAAACAGATTTTTATATTGACAGCTAAGTATATAAAATTCTCTTTCTAACAGCATATTTCTTTGCTTGGGAGAGAATAATATTATTGCCTTAATTTTTTTTCCCCCAAACCTTATTATACTTCACGTCCCTTTTCTCTGCATTCAGTTTATTTATCCTTGACAGAAATTCTCCCTATCCTGGGGGATTATGGTAGCCTAACTTGACTCTCTTTTCATTTCTTTTAATGTCAACATGTTTCATCTCTCTGTGAGGAGAAGGGGAAAAAAACCACCTGAAGAGTTGTGATAGATTAGTAGCATTTTAAATACAAAAAGTTTAACTTCTTTAAAACAAGTCACTGACTGTTTTGTTGTTGTTGTTAAAGGTATTTGAAATAAAATGAACACTTTCTTTTTCTGTCTTATTTTTTAAGGAAAAAACATCAAGAAACTGATCCTTCTTCTGCCTTGAATAATATTTCATGCATTGAATATTATCATTACAACTTAGTAAGGTAAAAAAAACAGGATTGTGTAGGCGATGTGAGTATCAGTCTCTGGCAGAAACAACATGAAAGCATAAGGGTAGGTATGTGGAACCAGTAGTATTAAGATGTGAAATGGTTCCTGTATATAATGAATAATTTATTCAGTAGGGTATATATGTCAACTGTCTTGGTTCATTAGTTATGGTTTCTTTTGGCTGACCAGACATTTTCTGATCACAAAGGAAATCAAACCATTCCTTAATTTGTTAAAATATATTTAAACTATTGGTCTTTCAAATTTGAAATAAAAACTTCACATGTTTTAAATACATTTTATTTCTTTTCAGCTGCTGACTTTTTGATCTGGAGGTATGCAACCTATGTATTACAGGTAAGAGATTCAACTTGGTCTATGTATTTTACAATTGTACAAACTACCTGTTGCAGAGCACTTAGGTGCCCTGCTCCTTTAAAGAAGGGAAACTGCTAGGGAAAGAGCCCTAGCAATGAGTGAGGAGCCCCAGCTGCTAGTTACCAGGGCAACCAGAGTGACCCAGTGGCCTACACCTGCAGTGGTCAGCTGACTTGAAGGGGCAGGGCCTGGCTCACATATAAACCCCAGAGCTGAGGCCAGGGTAGCAGTTCTCTGCCAGCAGCCCAGGGGGAAGGAGCTCTCCCAGAGCAAGTAAAGGGGAGAGGCCTGACTGCAGGTACAGCCCTGAGACTGGTGAGGGATGGAGCACCCCTGGTGTGGCTTGAATAATATTATAGACAGGTGGCTAGAATTTGTTATATCCCAGGGGCTTGTGTTTGTTTTCTGTTTAAGACCAGTGGCTTGGGTGATGCTATTAGGGGATGAAGGAGGCCTCATAGGGGATCCACGGCAGCATGGGGACCCCAGCGCCAGAGAGGGCACAGCATTTGGGGTGCACCGACCCCAGTGCCAGAGAGGGCACCACACTTTGCAGGGCTGCAGAGAGCCCGGGCACCAGTGAGGGCGCAGAGTGAGACAGGGCCATGGAGAGCCCAGGGAGGACCAGGGGGACAAATTATAATAAGACCCAGACTGAACAATTTGAGTTCCATCTGCGAGGAACTTGGGGTGTGTAAAGGGGTGGTTGGAGCCACGCATAGCCCGTAAGACTAGGGTGCCCTGAAACACCCATTGCAGAATGGGACCCACAAGGGGTCCAGGAGCCCATGGGGTGAGAGAGTACAACAAGACCATATTCACGACGATGTAAAGGCAGCCTCCCTATAATATATCAAATGGCAGCCTCCCTATAATATCAAAAACATGGCAGGCGAGAATCGAGGGTGTCCTTTGGGCCAACTTGGCATGGGAAGGGTGCCTTGGGGAGATTGTGGCCCTCCTGTAGGACTCTGTGCCTTGACACTACCATATCACTTTTTCAATGACACTGTGTTGTTTAACTTGAAGCAGCTGTAGCATTTGGAAGCCTATTGTCAGTCCTATTTTTCTGTGACAGAAGATACCATCCTTTTTAATAAAACACTCCCATAATTGTCCTTTTAAATAGTCAGAACTACAACATTAGAATACGAATTCTCTAGCTCTCTTTTTTTACATGGCCCACATCCATATTGTTCAAGAAATAAATATTATCCTCACTAGAAAGGGAAGATATAGGGATTGATTCATAGAACTGTTGAGTGCTTACAACTGCAGCAAAAGACAATGCAAGTGCTTGTCAGTTTTGTAAATAAAGGCTTAAGAGTGTGACCATGGTCACATAGATATCTTTATCAGAGGTGGGATTAGATCACAGGTCCATTAAAAGACATCATTTGTACCCATTCCAGCACAACCTTTTTCACAAGAATGTTTCTGCTAGTGCTAAATGAAACAAGATTTACATTAGGTGCATCCTCTCAAAGTCCATCTATGGTTTGTTGAGACTGAGCCATCCCAAATAACCAAAAACTGCCATTCACCATCTGCCAATTTCCCTTGAATATGAAGTGAGGCTTTGGTGGAATCAATTTTCCCTGAAATTTCTTGTTTAATTCTGCCAAGGACCCTGGTCCCCACTAAAAAATCCCCAGTTGGAAGCGTATTCACAGCAATAGTGGATAAACAGTGTTTAGACATTGTGATGATGTGTACTTTGGAGATCTTCAATATGAAACACAGTTGAATATGGACCTAGAGGGATTCTTAGTGGTCCTTATTACAGTTGAATTTAAAAGTAGAATGCATTACTGATGAACATGCTCTCCAGCAAACCATCCACTGAGATGAAAAACCTGCTAGCCTGACCTGTTGGGATGTCCACATATTAGGGGATGGGCCTCTGAATAAAAGAACTACTGTGAACTTTTGACCCAAACTTAAAATGAACAAAACACTTTAAGAAGAAGAAAAAAAAAAAACCAGCTACTTTTTGGAGATTAAATACTAGTACTAACTTTTGGGGAGAAAACATTCTTTGTCCCAGTTTTGCATGAAACAATTCACAGACAAGTCCATAAATTGGATTTGACACTGTTTCCACTCTGCTCTGGCAAGTCCTACATACAGGATGCATCAACACATACAATTAATGCACCTGAATTTTCAGCAAAGAAAATTCAGGCTCATTAAATTGTTCCTGGGTGCATGTCTACATATGCTCCCATCAGGAGCAAATTTGTTCCCTACAGAAGTTCAGTTCAGGGCTGCTTCTGTCCCCCTGCCCCACAACCCCCGCACACTCCTTCCCCCTCCTGCCCTGTCCACTATACCCCAAAACACACCCACACCCTCCAAAAGGCCCCACATACACTCACACACCACACTGTACCCATACACACCCCAAACCCTCCCACACATCCCCACCAATCATATATCCCACAACCATACCCACAACCCCCCCACACCCACACATCCAATTCCTAGCCACACTCCCCTACCCTCCTTCCACACTATACAAGGGTAAGATTGTTTTTTGAGCTATTATGCAATCACCTCTAGATACACTATGCAAACACATCTATATCACAACAAAATATTTAAAAAAATAAATTATAGTAGATGTTTGATTTTTTTTAGTATATGATTTGGTTTTTTTTCTGGTTTCAAGATGGCAGCCTTCCCCCGCCAAAAGGTATACTGCTGGGACAAGGGGAAAGACTTCCAATGGCAAAGGGCAGGGGTTAGGGGTGGGATTTCTGATCCCAAGATGGTGAACAGGGGGTGGGGCATTTGTCAAGGATTGGGGCTACCTTTGTGGCCCTTGACAGCACACCAAAACTCATTAAGTAGCCCTCCAATGAGAATAATTGCCCACCCCTGTCACAGATGGACCTTTTATGGCTGGCAGAGTCAGACTGTGCCCTTAGATTTTATGAAATCTCATGGAAAGCTATTGGTTTATAAGGGTACAAATATGCACCAATTTCCTCTCTGAGCGGGATTCTGGTTTTCTCTGATAAAAAAAAATCCCCAATTTTTAGATTAAAAAAAGTAACCCAAAAGCCACATTTTTCTGTGATTAAAATGAAACACCACTAATATATAGCTTATTAATGAAAGATTCTTACAATGCCAATCTTAATGCCTTTTTTTCCAGCTTCGAACTATATTTTTGTGCTATTTAAAAATTTGCAATTGTTCAAAAATTATACAAAACAACTGCAAACTGCTGGAATCACACACTTAATTTTCCAATCATACTCTAGTCCACCACCACAGCCCTTTGTTGATGTTTCTTGTCAGGTAATATTTGTGATGACTTTGTTCTATGTGCTATACTGCAGCTAAGAAAAGTGCATATCAAAAGATACGCTTTTCTTTTTCTGAACATGGAGCAAGGAGTACACATAGGAAAAACTCCTCATTGCTATCTTTTTATAAGATTCCTTCTGGTAGCATAAATATAGCAAACATGAATAATATGGTTAGGGGAGGCAAGAAGCAGAAAGTAAAGGGACCTGAGGAAGGGTTTGGTGGTATGCAAAAGCTAGTCTATGCCTTTTCAACTGTACAGTTGGTCCAATAGAATGTATCACCCACAAAGGTCCTTGCCTCTTGCATTTTTTCTCTACCATTAGGGCTACAACATCATTCCAACACTACCATAATCATTACGGGACATGTTTTCCTGGTAAAATTATCTCTGTGAAATCAATGAGAGTTTTTCTCTTGAGAAAAGGAATCAAGTCTTAAATCTGTGAAAGAACTGTACATATTCAGCTATTCACATATCACAGCTATAAAGTTAAGCAGATGCAGAAGTGCACAGACTCTTCAAGTAAATTTAGAATCTTGTGGTTTATTTCTTATACTTCAGTAATCAGAATATGATCCCAGAATGAAAAAGTGTAGCAGGAAATATTTCCCCATCTATTAACTTCTGTTTTTCTTGGTAAAACATTGTTATTTGTGGTGTTTATATAATTATGTTCTGGTGTAACTCAAGTATGTAATGACATTTCTCCAATGAAAGCATTTAAATAACTCAGGAAATTGCTTTACTGTTCTGTTTCCTGACTTAAAAACCATTTTGTCATGTTCATTTTATTATTCAATCTGTCTGAACTCATCTAGACAGATTCCACACTATATAGAGCAAAATAAAATATTTACCAGATAATTGCCTCATATGTTTAATTGTACATAAATGTATGCTATATAGAATGCAGCCTCATATGTAGAAAAAATGTATTTTATATAATATGGATTCCCAGCCTTTAAGCAGTTTTTAAATAGTATTAAAAACAGAAAGCTTGCTAACTGAGATAACACCACAGTGTGGTTAGAAAAAGAAATAAAGGAATCTCATTAAAATAAGAGATAGTTATAGAATATTAATTAAAGGGACACAAAAACGAAAACAGTTTTATTTTTGTTATAAAACTAACAAAGCAAAATAAACCTAGTGTTTCTGCCCTTCCTCGTGAATGAGTTTTTCAGGGTGTTTTTTTTAAGACAACACAAATGTCCTATTTTGTTTTTTAAAATAGATTAATGAAATAAAATAATCTGGTACAGGAACACAATTTTCCAGAAATAAAAAGGGCAGTTCACTAAACCTGCTGCAAGATAGGTACTTTCTTTAACAAAGACAGAGCTTTTTGAAAAAAAGTGATGGGTAAATATGTTTTATTTTGATTCAAGCCTGTTCCAATTAGGAAAATTAAAAGAACAAGTGCAAGATGAACATCACAGGTAGACTTTGGGTTTTTAATCTGCTTCATTCTGAAGCTATTTTTGTCAATGAAGAAGGTTCCTCATAAAATATTTCTAAAAATAAAATAGCAAACTTTGTTATTTTCAGTACTTTTATTTTTCTCCAAATAAGTCAGTTGAAAACACATAGTATATTTAAGCCAGTCTAGTTTAAGCCTCATATTTACTGCCACAATAATTTAGTTTTTAGTTTATAGCTTCAACTACAGTTGAAATTGAGGGAAGCAGACTGTACAGGAGGATATTAAACACAGTAAATGACAAACCTGTATGCTGGATTACTGCCATTTGCACTGATGTTGATGGTGTAGGCACCAGGGCAGAATTTAGCCTTAAACCTATATCTTATCAAGTAAGTAATGGATTTCATCCAACAGGGGTTTCCCATGTTACATACTGTAACGCAGACCCATTAGGTTGTGATTCCTATCTCTATAGATAACTTCCATTGGAAAATATATTTTTACATTTGAAAAAAAATATGAGAAAAGCAGTAAAAGGAAAATGTAAAATGAATACTGATCCATGACAACTGTTTGATTGGCAATACGACATATTTGTAAAGACTTTTTCCTAAAGCACTTACTATGTAATTAATGCCTTTTTTTTTTTTGCCTACAAAAGAACAAAACACTAATTGTTTACAGTTAGAAATCTGGTAAAAAACCTATAGAATTTTTGCCTTTAGTTAAGTAGAGGTTTTGGGGCAAATGCTTTACTGTTTTTAAAATGTTTTACAGAAGGGAGACTATGTATTTTTCTACAGTTTCATTAAAACCTCCCCTCAATTCCAATTGAAATAAAGGCACCATCAAGCTCTGTCAGAACAGTCCGAGAAGGAGTAATTCTTCTAATAGCCCTGACCAGAGGTGGAGCTGGCAATCAAAAAACAACTTCTACACAAGACAGCTGGGGTGAAGGTGGTTTTATAGGTGTGAGTTGAAGGAAAGTGTGGGAAGACCAATATGAAGAATAAGAGTAGTAAGCAGCAACCATCGATCCCTCTGGATCATGGTATATGTATGAGAGGTTACCAGGACCTTGGACACATATGCCTAGACAGGAGTACAGCATAGTGGAGGCTGCCCAGATCTTCCATCTGCCCTTCAGACCATTGAGAAAGATTTCAAAGGCCAGACCAAGTCCAGATATTCAATGCCTTAATGGATGTAGTTATATGCATGTCCAAGAACTGGACCCAACTGTCTCATGCTGGACAACAATTCTACCACTGAACCACAACAGCAGATTATAATATGGAGAGCAAGATTGCTAAATAGGGAAGATGGATACTAGTGACAGAGAGAAAGGAAATAATGGTCCTTTGGACTTTAACAAAGAGTCTCTGTATTAGCAGGGAATTCAGAGGACTGGGTGAGTCTGGGGTCATCACCTTTCTGCCTTGCTTCTCAACCTTTGCAGGAGAAATGATGTTTCTGAAGGCAAAAGGGTCAATCTGGGAAAACCCTAGATTAAGGAAAGCCAAAAGGCTGTGTATATAACCCCCTGGTTTTATGATTCTGAGCTTTATGTTACCTTATCCCAAAAAGGTTGGGGAGTGGGCATGTAGAAGCTAACTTTAGTCCCAAGTCAGTCTGCATTAATGCGCATAAGCATGTGCATGTGTAGACATGTGCCTAAATTGCCTTAATGTGCATTCAGCTAATGTGCATTAAGTTTAGGCACCTATAAAAGCACATGTAGACATGCCAATTTTGTCCTTATTATATATGCTAGAACAATGTGCCTCATGTTACTTTCTGAATACAGAGGGGGTTTCCAGATTTTTTTAAAACTAGTAATAGTCCAAGATTATCCTAATAAATGGAAATATCATCATTTAATAATGCTTTCCTGAAACGCCGTAGTTCCAAAAATTAATCCTGAAGACTAATTCAGAACTCAGAATCTTAGAAAGTATTTAGTATAGAGTGTCTCTTTTGGGATTCTTTCATTGCAAATTGATCATTTTGTAGATAATGGTAATTGCTTCCTGTTAAAGAAGTAGTAAATGCCATTGAAAGTAAAGACAAAGTTCTTTGGTTAGATGTGATGTCTTTTATCAGACCGATTGAAAGTAAATGCCATTCTTCTGATTCCCAAATAATGTGCCATGGCTAAAATATTGTGTTTTGTTTAAATATTATGTTTGTGGGTACATCTACATGTGCGCTTTACTGGGAGTTGAATAATTAGCTCTGCAGTGAAGGGTCACCATATTAGGGCTTAGTAAATTAACTAACTCAGCTGTCGGATAGTACTATGTAGGGCAAGTACTGTCCTACAGTGGACTAATTTATGCTGCCACAATGCATGTGTAGATGGTGATTGGGGCTGGCTGGGGATTGGGGTGCTACAGTGGGGGAGCTGCCTGCCAGCTAGCCCTGGACTGTAGTATCATCATTCTCCAGCCAGCTCCTCTGCTGCCTGACACTGCCATCTGGAGCCAGGGCTGAAGCCCTGGCCCCCCTGCCAGCCTAGGGCTGCTCCATTCCAGCTGTAGCAGTTGTGGTCCTGTGTGCACATGTAAATGCCATGCTTAGGGAAAATAAAATGTGGCACGAACTGCACCAGAGTTTATTTCTTGATCCTAATTGCATGTATAGATGCACCCAATAGCATATAATTAACTATTGATTAAATAAACAAAAAGTGTAGATTGTTACTTTACTTAATTTAAAAAAATGTAGGAAATGAATCAACGCTAATTTTGCATGTCCTAGTCCTATCTGAGTGAAAAATGAATAAATCCTACCCATACAATACACCTGGCATATATTTATTACAACAGTCTCTAGATGCAATTTCCATTTAGATGTGTTCTTTCACAGACTGTATTAAAAAAAGTTAAGGTGAAGAGAGGATCAAGATTAGATATTTCACAGATGAAACTGAAAAAAAAAATAATGGCACCCTGTTACATACTCAAAGCCGTAAGGAAATAGCCCCAACTTTTATAGGTATTGTACAAAAGGTGCCAGTGGCCATTGATGAATTTCTCTGGGCTCAGTTTCTGCAATGTGCATGCCTGGGGATTTTATGATTATCTTCAACTGTGCTGCAACCAAACTTGTTAGAAAACTCTTCACTTTTGGGGCATAACATTAAGAGCCATTTTTAAGGACACAGAGCATATAGTCACCTTGTGGGTTATGAGTGAGGGATTTTGAAGTCCTTGATGTTAGTAACTAAATCTATGAAACTGAATCTATATCCATCCAAGAAAAAGAGTTGGAAGAACTATAACTTCTTTTAATTCTACCCATCTGGGGGTCAAAATGCCAAGATATATAAGCCTGTCAGTGATTCTGACATTGAGGTTCAGTACGGACACTGCATTTTCCCCTTAGAAATGTAATTTGATCCTTTCCCTCAAAATATTAACACTAGTTTGCAAGTTTTGATAGATCTTGTGTGCACAATCAGTGACAGCTAAACCTACCAAATTCAAAGACAAGCGTTGACTGCCATGGACTACCGGGGATTATACAGCAGTTTATTTTAGATGTAGCATCTTCTATCACAATAAGGAACTGTGTCATCTTCAGGGATCTTGGTTTTCTCTGGTTAAAAAAAAATCCTCAATTTTTGGATTTAAAAAAAGTAATGCAAAATCCACATTTTTCCATGATTAAAATGAAACGCTACTAATATATAGATTGATCTATCTATCTATCTATCCATCCATCTATCCATCTATCTCTCTATCTATCTATCAATATATTGGGGGTTTTTTCAATCAGAGAAAACCAGGATCCCTGGTCATCTTGCATCCAGCAAATAACTGAAAGGTTTTAGAAATGCTATTCAAATCCTTACATTCTCGGTGGGTCTACTTTGGAGACATAGAGCCATTAAAATGATCCCATTGCACCTAGTCAAGTCTGGGAAAATGTCAACCTATTCATTAGTTATCCAGGTTGTATCTGTCTTGGTTTAGAGGCAAAAGGAATCAGAACGTGTGGTTGAAGTGACATCTTTTATTAGACCAACTAGATTTTTGCAAAAAAAAATCTTTAACTGCAGGCTTTTGGGCACAAGCACCCTTCTTCAGGCATAAGAGAAAAGATTGTAAAAGTTCTCCTGGGCAGAAATGAAAGGTTGTATTTTATAGGAGAGTTGGAGATGTAAAATCTCCTGCTTGGAGCTGTTCATTTTATATGCCAAATCTGCATATGAAATGAATAGCTCCAAACAGGAGATTTTACCACAACTTCAACTCTCTTGTGAAATATGAACTTTCATTTCTATCCAGGATAACTTTTACAATCTTTTCTTCTATGCCTGAAAAAGGGGTTTTGTACCTGAAAGCTTTCATTTAAAGATTCCCCACCCCCCAAACTGATTCATTAAGAAGAAATGGCATTGGAATAATGTCTCAGTTTCTCTTCCTGTTGACTGCTGACCAGGATGGCAACTATGCCTCCTGTTCTCTGTGTCTCTTCATTTGACTTATAAAACTTGCACGTGCTCAAGATCAAGCCTCTGAGTAGAAGGAAGATTTCAAGACAAAGATGTAACATAAACCAGCGGGAATGCTGCACTGTGAATCTGCATAGTTTTAATGGATGGTTAATGTGCACTTCAATGTGGATTAGAACAGATGTGCAAAGGCCAGTTTTATTTTTTCTTTGTGTAAGCTGCTGCACAAATAGGAGGCTTGTGTTATAGAGCTGAAAGGAGAACTTAGCCCTCTGTAGACCCTCTAGGGACAAACATAATAACAGACAGATGCCTTTAAGATAGACATTAGGGTCCCACTCCCTACACCTTAAGTCATCCACTTTGGAATATCCTTATGAGAATTGCTTTGATAAGAGTAACCCATATTTCATTTATGGAAGGCACTGAGTATTTGAGATAGAATGAAACTGCTGACGCATGAAGTTGTCAATGGATTATGATAATGTTGCTCCAATAACAGCAAGTCCAACCTGAATGCAATGGCTTAACTACTTTAAAAGATTTATGTTGATTTACCCAACCTACCTGTCAACTCACCCAGCTGTGAAGCAATTATAATTACATATTTGAAATCTCTGGCTTCAAAATTTATCAATATTTTTTAGTACTATCCTATTCAGGGTACATTTTATAGAAGTTACTAACCATCCTCCTGAGCACGTGCAGATAGAGCTCCAGAGAATGTACTTCATGATGGAAAAAAGAAGGGTTTCCCCTGTGTAGAAACTACTTTGTTGTCCAATACAGGCTTATGCAACACTTGATACAAAATGATACATATAGCCAGAAAACCTAGTGTAACCAGAAGGTAGGTATACTATATTGCTTGGAGTATGAGGGTCTCTTATCTGTACTCTACACAGGAATTAGCTATGGCTGCTTCCACGGTATGAAGTAGGCTGCTGCATTTTATGTAGGCTTCCAGCATACCCTAGGGCTATTTCAGGCAGCTAAGTATGAACTAGGAGCAGAGAACATGTGTTGTGTTTCATCTCCCAGGCCTAACATCATTTGTCCAATTGGAGGGAGGTGCCATTACTGTAGTTCTACCGCACCATCTCCCTCCAAACCCCAAAGATTCCCTTGTATTGGATCTATGATCAACAAGTATGGTCTGACAGGTATGTTTTACTGATGCTCTAAAACATTCATTTTTGTAAATTTAAATGTTAAAAAATACATAAATAATATAAATGTAAGCTTTGACATATTCACTTTGGATCTGAAGGGCAATTGTATGCCAAATTTCACCTCTGAGTGAATGCCAACAGCTGAATTTGTCCTCAATGATGTCCAAAGTACACAGATGGGCTGTACTCACCATCTCTTAAACTAGAGAGCCTGACTCTAGAAACTGAAGAGAGACTCAGGGAGTTTTGCATTGGTTTTATTAAACAAGATGACTGAGATTCCGTCACACAGACATAGGCTACCATTTAGGATGAGTGATTAATAAAAGCTTTTCATAAATCCATAAGGAGAAACTGGAGTCAAAGCCAAACCAAAACATAAGCTCTGTTGCGAATTAGGAGCCAGATCCTAATCTATTTGAGAATTATGTTTTTTTTTTTAATTTTCCAAATAGGGTCCTTGTGAGTTTTGACAGCATTGGGAATTAGTATTTCTCCCCCAGCCCCTGCCAACATATTTCCTTTTCCTAAATGTATTTACAAACTTTCTATGAACCCTGTACTGACAATGTTAAAATCTATACCTTCCCTCTAATTGAATGTAGTATGTACATGTGATATCCTTTTTATTTCTAAAGTAAAAGTTATACTTATTTACTAGGAAATAGTCTTTTCCTGTCTTTTCTCCATTAGGAACCTCAAGCTCATTAATCTGATGCAAACTAAATTGGAATGCTTTTAACTTTATATTCATTATCCTTTATATTTAGAAGTTAATATTGAACTTGTATTTTGCATTAATTCAATATACACTATAAAATATACAATGCTTATTGCTGGCAAAAGTGATAGCTGCACTAGTATGCATCTTCTTCATATAATGTTGTATCAGTTATTTGCAGGTCATCCAGTCCTTCAGATTAGGGTCGGTTTGGGGGGAAAGGAAGGGAGTGGAGAAACCGCTTTAAGTTCTGAGTAAAACACTGATACTGCTTAGGAAATATGCTTAATTCAGATGATGAGAAGTTGATTTAGCTCAGACTATATTCTGGAGAAAATACTGAGAAATTCCCATATATGCTGCTCGTCGGGAGAGGGGAAGGGCTGGCTCCCTGCTGCCGCACATACTTCTAAAGAGAAGGGGAGGATGCACAGGTGCAATGGGCCTTGGTCCTGATCCTGGGCCTGGCTCAGCTCCTCTCCCTGCTTGGTCCCAGTGCCCTGAACCCCACTGCCCTGGCCATACTTCTGTGACATGGGGCTGTCCCTCTCAAAGAGCAGCAGGAACAGGAAGTACATCTCTGGGGCAGCACAGGATGAGCAGCTTGCTGCCATGCTTCCCTGTCCCTGGTGCCTCTCTGGCCTGGCAGGTGCAGCCCAGCATTGTTGGAAACAGTGGGGCTCTGCAGAGAGGCTACACGCTCCCTCCTGCACCAGGTCATGTCTGCCAGGCTGGAGAGGCACCAGGGGAAGGAAAGCAGAGCAGAGCCAGGAGTGGTGAGCAGCCAGCGTTCCCTACTGCCCTGCTACCTTCCCCCGGGTGCCTCTCCAGCCCACCCTATGCTGCCCTGGTGACGCACCCCCTGCATGTACTGCTGCTTGCAGGGCAGAGCTCACAGTCTCTCCATGCAGCAGTTATTGTATTGTGTAATTACTGTTTGAATTTGTCATGGTTTGTGGGGGCAGTAGAGTTAGGCTGGTACATATCCCTATTAATGACATGTAATAAGGGATTTGCTTTTTGTGAATTAGCTTTATACAAGGTTTTTGGAACATAACCCTCACACAAAGAGAGACCCGAATGTAATCAGGACATTGAGTGACTCTATTGCTCCCTCTACTTACACAGCTTAACCTATTCCCCCTCCTTCTGCAGGCTATTCTTTCCCTGTAGTCTGAAGTATGTTCTCAATGGGAGGAGGGCAGTATTTCTTTTACTTTGTGAGAATTTAATGCTCACAAAGCTGAGGGACTAATAATATTGGGCTTAAGGGGAGCAAGCAGGAAGGTTAAGGAACCTGGAGCACAAGTAGCTCTCTCATTGATCCTGCCTGTGGAAGGCAAGGGCCCAGGCAGGCACTATCATATCCTTGAAGTAAATGCATGGTTGAGATAGTGTTGTCGACACGAAGTCTTCACATTCTTCAACAATGGGCAGATGTTCTGTGGAGAAGAACTGCTGTCAAGAGATGGCATCTGTCCGACCATAACAGGAAAGAGCATCTTTGGCTTCTGTCTGGCTGACTGAGTAAGGACAACTTTAAACTAGGTTCCATGAGGGATGGTGAACAGAACCCTTCAGCAGCAGAGCAAAAAGTTCAGAGGGGGAAAGACTGAGAGGAGCAACTCAAGTCTTGGAAATGGCTAGAGAACCATAAGACAGCAACAAGCAATGCAAAAGGGAAGTGAATAGGTCAAAATGCAAAATACATCCAAAGTATGTATGCAAAAGTGAGAAGTATGGGGAATAAACAAAATGAGCTGGAAGCTGTGGCCTGTGAAAAGAGCTATGACCTGACTGGTATCATAGACACCTGGTGGGATAGTTCTTATGACTAAAATGTAAGAATTGAGGGTTACACTTTATTTGGGAAGGACAGGGTTGGCAGAAAAATTGATGTCACCTTGCATGCCAAAAACATGTAATTTTTTCCCTGTTTCAGGAGAAAGGAGATAGGAGAGTAGATTGCATCTGGGTGAAGATGAAAGGTTGAAGATGCAGCACTGACATAATCATGAGGATTTATTATAGGCCACCAAATCAGGAAGAGGAGGTGGATGAGGCATTCTTCAAAGAGGTGACAAATCTATCCAAAAAGCTATGGGATGCTGCTGATGGGAGACTTCAATTTCTAGGCATCTGCTATAAAATGTCTGTTACACAGGTTACAGGTTCCTATGAACCCAAGGAGGAGAATACAGGGAATTATACCAGTCATCCTCAGCTCAGTCCCCAGAAAAATCATTGAGCAGGTCCTCAAATAATCTATTTGTAAGTACTTGGGGAAGAAGGTGGTGGTTAGGAACAGTTAGCATGGATTATTCACCAAGGGCAAGTCATGCCTGACCAACCTGACTGCCTTTTATGATGAGATAACTGGCTCTGTGCATGTGGAAAAGCAGTGAATATGATATACCTTGACTTGTGCAAGGCTTTTGATACTATCTCCCATAGCATTCTTGCAAGCAAGCTGAGGAAGTATGGGTTGAATGAATGGACTCTAAGGTGGATAGAAAGCTGTCTGGATCATCAGGCTCAACAGGTAGTAATCAATGTCTAGCTGGCACCAGTATCAAGTAGAGTGCACACTCAGCAAGTTTGTGAGGGATGTAGGAGATACACTGTAGAGTAGGGCTAGAATTCAGAGTGACCTAGACAAATCAGAAGATTGGGCCAAAAGAAATCTCATGAGGTTCAACAAGGACAAGTGCAAAGTCCTGTATTTAGGATGGAACAATCCCATGCACCGATACAGGCCAGGGACTGAGTGGCTGGGAAGCAGCTCTGCAGAAAAGGACCTGGAGGTTACAGTGGACAATAAGATGAATGAACAGTATGCTCTTATTGTCAAGAAGGCTAACATCATACTGGGCTGCATTAGTAGGACCTTTGCCAGCTGATTGAGGTAAATAATTATTCCACTCTACTCTGCACTGGTGAGGCCATATCTGAAGTACTGTGTTGAGTTTTGGGCCTCCCACCATAGAAAGGATGTGGACAAGTTGGAAAGAGTCCAGTGGAGGGCAACAAAAATGGTGAGGTGGCTGGGGCACATGAGTGATGACAGGAGGCTGAGGGAACTGGGTTTATTTAGACTGCAGAAGAGAAGACTGAGGGGGAATTCGATAGCAGCCTTTAACTACCGGAAGGAAGATTCCCAAGAGGATGGAACTAGACTGTTCCCAGTGATGACAGATGACAGAACAAGGAGCAATGATCTCAAGTTGCAGCAAGGGAGGTTTAAATTGGATATTAGGAAAAACTCTCATTAGGAGGGTGGTGAAGCACTGGAACAAGCTACCTAAGAGATGATGGAATCTCAATCCTTGACGGTTTTCAAGGCTTGGCTTGACAAAGCCCTGACTGGAATGTTCTAGTTTGGGATGGTCCTGCTTTGAGCAGGAGGTCGGAATAGATGACCTCCTGAGGTTCTTTCCAACCGGGCACAGCTATTGAACTCAGACTGGTGGGGTGGGTGGGGCCTCATGGGAATGTGGGCTGTGGGGGGAGGGTTTGCAGCTGGGCAAGAGCGGGGGTGGTTGGCAGCCTCCCTGCTCCCAGTTGGGGTGCCTGGCTGGTTGCAACCCCCACCCCTGCTACCGGCCAGCTGCAAACCCTATCCAGCTCCCAGCTGGCTGCCACCCACCCCCCTGCTCCTGTGGGGTGCTCCACCTGCCCTGTTAGTCTGAATTCACCAGTCACACCTGCTTCCAACCCCAATTTTCTATGATTCTAGAAGTGATACAAGCAAACATAAAAATTTAAGCTGGTTCTAAATTTGGGCAAAGGACAGCTTTCTGTTCCAGAAGCTTGAGGTTACAACTAGGGGTTCATCTATCTTGGATCTTGACTTGAGCAAAAAGGAAAAACTGGTAAAGGATGTGTGAAGGGGATGGGCAATTTGGAATCACAGTATGAGAGAATTCCAGATTCTGAGACAGGAAAAGCTTGAGGTCATCAAAACTAGGATGCAAGATTTGAAAAAAGTCAGATTTTACCTGACTCAATGAGTTAATAGGCATGGTGCTATGGGAAGAGAGACTGAAGGATAAAAACACCCAGGAGAGCTGGGAGCTTGGAAAGGGCGCAGTATTGGAAGCCTAACAAGAATCCATTCTGACATAGTGGAAGCACAAGGAGAGACCAATGTGACTGCATAAGGAACTTCTAGGATGCATCAAATACAAAAGAAGAGCATACAGGCAATGGAAAAAATGAGCAGGTCACTAAGGAAGCTTACCAGGGAGTAACACGAGCCTGCAGGGACAAAATCAGGAAGACAAAGATAAACAGAGAGCTGCATCTCATGAGTGAGGTCAAAGACAATAAGCAGAGGTTCTATAAGTATGTAGATCAGAAAAGAAAGACCAAGGAATCTGGGGGTTTATTGTTAACTAGACAGGGGGAACTCTTAATAGAAAATACAAAAAAGACAATGCTACTCAATAAGGCTACTACTTTGCCTCCGTCTTCACAAAAAAATTTAAGTTGTAAGGTTCAGTGAGGCTCTAGTCAGGGAACTTCTGGAGGGACTGGACATATTTAAATCAGCTGGTCCTGGGGAATTAGCTGAGGTCATTGCGGGACCCCTGGCATGGCTTTACAAGCACTCACAGTGCTCTGGTGTGATGCCAGAGGACTGGAAGAGGGCCAATGTGGTTACCATCTTCAAGAAAGGGAGGAAGGAGGACCTAGGAAACTATAGGCCAGTTAGTCTTACCTCAATCCTAGGTAAGCTTTTTGAGAGAATTATCCTGGCACATGTCCATGAGGGGCCAGTGGGGGAGGTTATGCTTAGGGGCAACCAACACGGGTTCATTAGAGGCAGGTCCTTAGATGCAGGGGTAGCAGTGGACATAGTCTTTCTGGACTTTAGGAAGGCCTTCGACACTGTCTCTCACCCCATTCTCATGAAAAATCTGGGGGACTTTGGTGTCGACACCTACACAGTCAAATGGGTCACTAACTGGCTGGAGGGCCGCACCCAGAGCATGGTGGTGGACGGGTCATTTTCTACCTGCAGGGATGTGGGCAGTGGGGTTCCGCAGGGCTTGGTCCTCATGCCCGCACTGTTCAACATCTTCATCAGTGACTTGGACGAGGGGGTAAAAAGCACCCTGTTAAAATTTGCTGATGACACTAAGATGTGGGGGGATGTGGGCATGCTAGACGGGAGGAATAGACTGACTGTAGTTTTACTAAGAGGATAGGAAATGAATTTGTATGGGATGATTTGGATAGGGATGATTTTGCCTCAGGCAGGTTGGAGTAGATGACCTCTGGAGGCCTCTTCCAGCACTACGTCTGTACAGTTCTGTGACTTTTCTTTATGTAAGTCTGCAAATAAATTACAACCCTGACTTCATTACTTTTGCTATAATACTCCTGGTTACCACTTGACTAGATATTATAGCTTGTGGTAAGCAATAGGTTTTTGTGTGTTTACTTTGTTTCCTTCTTGTTTTGTAAATACTGAATAGTGTTCAGTGATTGCAGTTTTATTCTAGTCTTTATAATTATTTCAATTTTCATACCATGTCTACTACTGTAAAATCCAAGGGAGTAACAGTAACAGCTACTTTATTCCCATAAATAGAATGTGTCCCATGGTAAGACATCTCTAGTCCAATGAAAAAAATATTAGAAATGGCTTTGTGCATAAAGTGGAAATTGTTCTTCTAGCAGGTTTGGAGCCATAGGGGTGGCCCTATGTACCTTGCCTGGCTTAGGATCTAGCATGGCCCTCCCTTGTTCACTTGCCTTACATTCTGTCTAATAAAAACAAGGCTTGGAAGGGAGGCTGCCTGTGGGCTGAGTCTGAAAAAGTCTCCATGGACCCCCTTCATCTTGGCGTGGCCCTTAAACCAAGAAGGGCCTACTAGGCTTGCCTGTGCCACTGCAGGTTACCTGCAGCCTTAAAGGCAAACTGTGTGGCTCCATTTCTCCCCTACACCACACCTTTCACCACACTTCTTTACAGTAAGGGTTGCCAAAATATGGAATGGGCTTATAAGGGGGGTGGTGCTCTCCCTTACTTTAAGAGAAGACTGGACAAGCATCTAACTGGAGTCATCTGACCCCAGAGCTCTTTCCTGCCCAGGTCAGGACTTGGCTGCGGTTGGACTTGATGACCTACTGAGGTCCCTCTGGCCCTAACATCTATGAACTCCAAGCCTTGTGGGTGTTTATCTCATTGATGTCACTCATTTACACTCTCAACCCCTTTGGGCCCTTGAATGTCCTGGTCCCTTTACTCAGCCTGTTCCTGAGCTCTCAGACACCTGGTCCCACACACAGCCTTTTCTCCAATTTCTTGGACCTCTGGTCCCACATACAGCCCCTCTCTGGACCCATGGACCTTTAAGTCTGGCTTTCAGCCCCCCTCTGGGCTTGGGGACCCTCTGGTCTGGCTCAGCCCCTTCCCCGCCCCAGGCTCAGGGATGCTTTGGTTTGGCTTAGCCTCCCCTGGGCTCATGGACCCTCTGGTCTTGTTCTCTAAATGGATCTTAAGCTTGACCCAGCAGAACTCAACGCTGAACCTTGGTGCATAAATCAAAGGACTTGCATCCTCAATCAGTTCAGGAGCCCTGCTGCTCTACTGTCAGGAGTCCCTCCTTTCATAGCTGCCTTGGCAAGACTGCCTGAACAATGCAGGCTCTGAGCTTATAGCTAAAGCCTGAGCCCTCTTCCAGTCAGGTGAGTGTCTCATTATCCCCCTTCATCAGCTGCAACCTACAAGCAGCCTCACTGGCTGCTTGCTCCCTTAAAGGAGCACGCACACTCCAATGCCCTGCTTTAGTCTCCCTATTTGTACCTGCAATTTTGTTGCACATGGAACTTTGTACATATCTGATGTAGTTAGCTAACTATCCCATAAATACATGCCAGTATTGCTTGCCAGTGCAAATTAAGGACTTTTTGTGAATAAAGTATTGTATGCAGGTACATGTAGAGGGTTTTTAAAATGTAGCCCCAGGTATTAATTTAAATGTTATGAGACATGGGTAAAGGATGATGTCAGGGTAAGGCAATTATCTTTAATCTCAATTGTGACCTACAGCATGTAGAACTTTAACTCAGTTATGCAGGGCAATAAAGCTGTTTCACTGACCCAATAGACTGTCTCATCCCAATTCACTTATATTCTACAATTCTTAATTAACAAGAAAGAACTTCCCTAATGCTGTTTTTTTCCTGTTAGTTTTTGATATTGCTTATATTCAACAGTTTGCAAACAGAAATTTAGATTAGTGACTTAGGGAATGTTTGCGTTAACATTTGTTTTTAATGTGGATGTCCCAAATGACTTTGCTACTCACACTCTAAAACAGGAAAACTCATTTTTCAGAGAAAATTCATATTACCGGATGTGCATTCTGATTTTAAGATGCTTCACACATCTTTGAATTAAAGGCTAATCAAAAAACCCTAATTTTAACTCAGGAAATGACTTTTTATTTAAAAGAATACTATTTATATAGTGATACAACAGCATTGTATCAAGGAGAGGCATATTTTGCTTGGAGCCCTTTTTAAAAAATGTTTCCAAAGCAATCCTGTTGACTTTAATGATTGTTAAATATTTAGAATTTTAATGTATAAGACCAAATAGAATAATGCATGAAAGCAATAAATAAATAATTAGACAAATAGAAATGGTAGATGGCTAAATAGTGGAGCTTTTACTTAAAGAGCAACTGATTGGCTTGGACAAAATTTTTGGTTCCTTTGAAAATAAAGATGAGTTAAGGCATTTGCTTGGCTTGCATTGTATAATCGTCAATGATGGCTTAAAGAAGAAGAGTTTATTGAATCTAAAAATATCTCCGGTTTATATAGTGTTTTTCATCAGTAGATCTCCATGTACTATACAGAGATGGTAACTAACATACATTCACCCTCCCCTTACAAATAAGTTATCAGAGACAGAATGATGCAAAGTAACTTGTATAGACTCGCAGGTAAAACAGTCTATATGAACCAGTATACAGAGCTGTCCTTAGGGTTGTGCGGGCCTTGGAGTATATCAGTCTGTGTGAGGCTGAGGCAGAGGGGAGGGTGGCGAGCAGCTGGACGGTGGAGTAGGGGGGAGGGTGGCACTGTCCGCGGGGCCCCCCAAAGCATAGGGCCCAGGGTAGCTGCCCCACTTGCCCACCCCTAGGGACGGCCCTGCCAGTATGTTTGAGGGCCCTGCTACAAATTAAAGCTGGGTAGAAACCAGCTATAGAGTTATTACACAATTTCAAGCACTAACTTTGTAGCTGGTTGGTTCCTTTTTTGGCTGGGTAGTGTTTTTTATGGTGTGATAATTACTTTCCATATATGGCTGGTCTAAATTTATTGTACAGTTAATTGCATAACATACGTAAGGTATAACAGGGACTTTAATGGCAGACTGGGGCCTTAATGAGACAGCATAAAGTGAAGAGGGGATTTCCGTCTTTGAGTATAGCCTAGGCACACACCTGGGGAATAGAGATCTAAACTCTAGATACTTCTCACCCTGATGGTATTTTGAATCCAGACCTCCCATTTCTTAGGATAGGAACCTAAATGCTACGTAAGGCACATAAGGCTGAGGTCATTGTCCACCCCCTTGTGTTGAAAGTGGCCCACTTAGGAGGCAAAAGTGAAACATTTATGATGGCTGGTTCTGCAGAATGGGTACGGGCTGTGGAGGAAGGGGCCGCTGTTTTCCAGTTCCTGTTTGCAGTGCTGTTTTACATAATTTTACCCCATGACTATTAAATGTAATCTGAGAGAACTTTGAACCCGGGTCTCCCATGTCCTAGAAAAGTACTTTAAAACAGTCAGGTACAGGATAAAGGGTGTGTTGTGGCAGCACCTTCCCCACTCCCATTTACGTTTCTTCTTTAACTTAGGGTTTAGGAACATATGCAAAGGTTGAGAGTTCTGTCATCAAACTAGATTGTGTCAGAGTGTAAAAGGAGTTATATGGCTCTGCTGCAAGGGCGTCAAACTTGCTTGGCCTGCTGAGAGACTGCAGGGCTCTTCATGGGCTGGTTCCAGATCCATCTCCAATAATGGGCCAACAGGTGGTGGCATTGTATGAATAGGGACATGGTGAGCAGTGCTGTGTCATGTCAGGGGGCCACAGGGATTAACACAGTTGGAACTTGCTATGATATTACCCAGATGCATTTCCAACAGGGCTCTATATCCTGGAATTTGCTAACCTCCCTGCTTCTGCTTGTCCCACTCCAAATTCTCTCAAGGAATCTCACAGGACGTATAAGGAATCTGGGCATATTAGCAAGATTTTGTGCAGGGAGGAAGAAGACTATGTTAAATGAATCAGATGCTTAAATACTAGGCAAGTACCATGTTATAGTTGCATTTATTCAGGGAATTATGCAAGGGCCATAATTGGCCTCTTGTATAACTTCTGGTCCACCATGATTAAAACATCATTTCAACACTACCAAAATATGGAAGATAAAATCTGCTACTTACAATGAAGCACGCAGTCATTCCAATAGAACACATCACCCAGAAAAATCCTCGCCTCTCACATTAAGTTGCAACAGTCAGTTACATAATAAAATAAATGTAATTTTAATAGCAATTTTAGAGAATTTTAAACACAGAAATACTACAGTTTTTTGAAACAGCATATAGGAGAAATGTGAGAAGCTGATGAAATAAGGCCATCACTTGCAATATGATTATACTGGGGGGAAAGCATTAGGGACTGGAATTATAAATGGAAAGGCAATTAAATGCTTGACTCTGGCTTACTAATGACTGCGTCTCAAGTTACCTATGGGAGTGCTGGACTTCAGAGGTTACAGTGTTCTGTCTTTACTTAGGGAAGTGCTGTCTCAATATTATCTTGGACATACTACTCTGAAACATATTTCCTAGTTAACGGGATGGTCTGCAGCAAGCCTAAACCAAATATGCTGGAGGGAGGTGAGGAACTCAAATATCTGGCTAACTCAGAGACTTCAGTTTCACCGTATTTATAAGAAGTTATTTAGATTTCTAGAGAGCCGATGCTTATCAAAACTAATTGTCATTTTTAAAGGGCTTTTTCTTTTCAGTTAACTTGTTCACATTTTGGATGATTCTCCCTGTTATGACAAACAGCTGATCTTCATTTTCTGAGTACTGATTTTTCATAGATTTCATAGATTTCATAGACATTAGGGCTGGAAGGGACCTCGGGAGATCGAGTCCAGCCCCCTGCCCAAAGGGCAGGAAGTCAGCTGGGGTCATAGGATCCCAGCAAGGTAAGCATCCAATTTACTCTTGAAGGTGTTCAATGTAGGTGCTTGAACCACCTCTGCTGGCAGACTGTTCCAGACCTTGGGGGCTCGGACAGTAAAGAAATTCTTCCTTATGTCCAGCCTGAAACGGTCTTGCAGGAGTTTGTTATTTGCCTAAAAGCAAACAGAATATAGGGAAGACAGGAAGATGGATTGGGTGATAAGTCTTTCTTCAGTAATGTGTATAATTCTAGGTTACCATGGCCTGTGGATAGCAAATCTGACCCACTTCTTTCATTTTTTTACTTAACCTCCATCAACTTTATAATATAGCTTCTCATGTTTGTCATATGAATTAGTAATTAATTCTATCCTATTCCTCATGTTAATATGTTCATTGAAAATGACATAGAAGGAAGGGCATTTAGATCTACAGAGAATTAATTAGCATGTAATTTTCAGTATATCATCTAGTGTTAATTAGCAGTTAAACCATCTTCTTGTGCATGACCTGCTGATTTAAATACAGTGTTCTGTTACAGTGACCCTGGGGGAAAATAACTTGAAAGGGTATTCTCTTCTTGAAAATGGAACTTTGTACATCAGCTTTCTTAATGCTCCATGGTTTTTTAGTATCAGATTTTTTTCTCTGCCTTTTCACAGTAGCAAGCTTCTATATATCAAATCAAGCAAACAGTAACAGTAATACTAATCAGATAACATAATGTTATAAATGTGAATTTCAGAGCAAGCTACACATATGAATGGCATATCACCAACAAATCTGCCTAAGAACATAACAGGCCATGTTCTTACCTGAAATGAACTGATGCTGGGTATACCTAGGGTTACCATGTGTCTGGGATGGTTAACTGGGATGGTCCCAGATGGCTACTGAGTATTTTACTGGGCATCCTGAAAACATAGGGGTATGAGGTTCATTGTGACCGGGAGTCAGAATGAGGTGGAGTGCCTTGCAGGTGAGCGGGTAGGAAGGCATTGCTGCCTAGCTGGCATGCAGCACCACGCCTGTTGACTTGAAAGCATGACCCAGATTTTGGGGATTTCCATGTGTCAGCCTAGCTGTGCCTCAAAGACTTCTAGATCTGTCAGAAGGCAGGGGTACTATAATCTCTTTAAAGATTTAAAGTGGAAATTTCAGGGATTCCTTTAGTTACTGAATGTCTAGAATACAGGGCCTGGGCTCAGGAGGTCCATTCCAGTCCTATGTTCTCCTGGAGCTCTGGAAACACACTTTATCTTTTGCCTTCAGTTGTCCTAGGTGACCATTTATTCTACTTCCCATCTACTTAATAAAGCAAGTAATTCTGCCTATTTCTATAGTATCTGTGAAATTGTTATTTGCCCATGTAGAAATAATGCTAACTTTGCTAATAATGCTAATGTTAACTTTTCTTGATGTTTACCTTTAAGATTATTCAAATCTGGTATCTTCTTTGTTGCCTCATGTTGAGTACATTCTATCTCTGGCCTTATGAAAATATTATTTCAGTGAAGTAGTGATTTAACAGTATGGAATCAGGTTGCTATGTATTAGTCTGGGCTGGTTTACATTTGCTTAGATGCCAGGAGATTATAGCTGCTTACAGATTTTAAAAAAACCAAACAAAAAACAAAAAACCCTAAAAGGTGCTTTACTTTAAACTCAGCATGCTCCCATGCTGAACCCAGCACATGCCCACAAGAAGCATCGCACTAGTTGGACCTGACTTGCCCTGTGTCTGTATAGATCAGGCGCTTCAGCAATATTTTTTTGGGGTATTTTTATCTAATAGCTGATTCAATCAGCTATTAAAGTGCCAAAAAGCCCTGCTGAAACACCTGATCTATACAGACGCTGTGGAGCCGGGTTGAAGTAATGTGCTGCCTCTTCCAGTAAAGTGTGGTGGTGGTTGTTGTTTGGGGGGTTTTTTTGGTTTTGTTTTATTTTGTTTTTTTTCATGGCTATCAGCAGCCAAGAGACAAAACATACTGAACAGTATTTCTAAATGTTTTCATTAACTTCCTTGGGGTGAGGAAATGTAATAAAATATCAAGGCTGCTGTGTGACTAAAACAGGAAATACAATAACCTATACATAGATTTTGCTTAGGACACTTTAATTGCCCTCTCACCTATCAGGTTTGTGAGTCAAGGACCTTCTTAGCCAGGATTTTTTGCCGAACCTGGAGGGTTCTGAAGAAAACATCTTAGCAGAATATTAAGCTACAAGACTGTCTCAGCTATTTCTAACAGTATGCTGTGACTGTTCCTGCTTTTCCTGGTGTATGCTGTGTTTGAATATGCAAATTTACTGAATGCCCAGCAAATGATCCTGTTAATATGGCATTTTGATCATTCTGGATGTCTAGGACTGGTTATGCAGAAGCAGGGTAGATTTGCATTGTTTATATACTAACTAAATCAGATATTAGTTAGTGGCTTAGTTCATCAGGTGCTAAGCCATTGCCTACAAACTGTGTGTAGACAAAACGGGGGCCATAAATTGAAGCGGTGGGTTTTAAAAAACACCACTTCAATTTAAGGTTATTAAACCTCTGTGTTGTCCATGCACCCTCCTGACTTATCTGCCTCTTTGGCAGGGAGGGGAAGGCGAGCTACTGGTGGGCAAGGCAGTCCTTGGGCTGCAGGGGCTGTTGCTTCCATCTGTGGTAGCAGTGCCCAGCCCCAGGCAGCAACAGGTTCAAGTAGTCCTGGAGGGCATCGCAGCTGTGAAGGGGAGCACTGGACCCCTGGGCAGCTCAGGCAGGCAGGCAGGCTCTGGAGGAGGGTGGGGGGATTTTTGGGTGGAGCCTGCTTTCCCAGGCTGCTGCCAGGCTGCCTGCAGGGCTTCTTTCAGAGCCGTGGAGGTGCACAGAGCCTGGTGCTTCACTCTGCGGCTGTAGGGGCAGCAAACTAAAACTCCTTGGAGGAGTTTAATTTGCTATGCCCCAAGTCATTTAAGGTGCATTATGCCACTGAATTTCCTACAGTGGCTGGAATTATTGCGCAATATGCCTCCGAGGCGTGCAAACACTGACACCATTAAAGCAGTGCAGAAGCATTTAGCCCACTTTAAAGTGTTGTGCACACACGCTGTCATTTCATCTACACACAGCCTTATTAATGCCAGAGGAATAAGATACAAACCTATCCAGCCTTCTGCTGCCTTCAAACTAACATGGGTAACTACCTCTTTTAGAACTAGTTAATACACTGATCTCACCAATCCTTTTCTTCTGAAAGTTTCAAATAAAACTAGATAGACTTGTTGAGACAAACAGCCTTTTTCTATTACTAAAATTCCTTGTTTTTCCTTTAAACTGAGTGAGCAATTTGCAGTGAACATTGACTGAACGAATTTAGCTTCTTTCTGCTTGTGTATTGTATGAGCAGATTGCAATTTCTTATAACATATTTTAATTTAGTCAACAATCTGTTTTTAACTCTGTGGTTGCATTGCAAATGTGAATTCAGTACCTAGATTCTTGGTTATTTATTACTGGTCTTTTCTCTAATGTTTAAACTCTGGATATCTGTATTAGAATTTAGAATTTTAATATAAACTATCCTCTGGAGTATTTCTAAGCTGGGGACCATTCTAAATCTTCTCAGGCAACTCAAAAATCAGGACTTGGGTCTACCTACAGTAATATAGTTTTCAGTGGAGAGCAGGTAAAGCTTTGGAACTGGGTTTGTATTTAGCTGTAAACAAATCTTTGAATATCAAGATTTGACGGCAAAAGATAGCAACATTCTTTGAGCTAGTAACATGAAAATGTTGCTCCTAATTCTGATGGTTTCATAAATTTGAGCTAGATTCAAACTAGATCTGAAAATAGGTCTCTCTCTGTTTAGGACGAAGTGCCAATTTAAATTCAAATTATAGGTCTTAAGCGCAAAGTCCTGCAATATTCACTGGGTTTGGATTTGAAATGTTCATTATCCAAATATATTCATTAGAAGTCAGCATTCTAAGCAGGAGAGAATCCTTTTAAATACTGTGTACCAATGCTAGAAGTACTTACGTTTATGAGGGCAGATTCCTTTGGAGCAAAGGCAGCTAAAAGCATGCACTTGTATAATCCTCAGCATGGTAAGGTGTCTCAGAGAGTACTGCAGAGAAAGCCATCTTAAGGCAGGGTTTGAGATGGTAGGCTCATCTGGAGGGAATTTGTGTTATCATAAAATGCTGTTTAAACATGAAAATGAACTGGGTAGCTGTATCTTTATTTGTAGTTTAGAATTTTAATATGAATTAGCCTGTGGAGTATTTCTGAAGTTGGGGCTTGCATTCTCAGGTAAATGAAAAATCAGGCTGCAGTCCTATTTACAGTACATATTTAAATGTATGCATTGTAGGAGTGTACAAAGTGGGTCCTATTTGATTTGGATTCGGCCTGAATCGGGGACAGTGATTCAATTTTGACAGGAACAGGGACACTTGATTCAAATCACTGTCCCTGATGCGACTTGGCCAAATCCAGATCTGAAGATTTGATGCTGATTCAGAGAATCTGCAATTTGGACATAGACACAGGTCTAAAAGATTTTTCTATATAACTTGAGGTAGCAGGCACAGTTCACGATTGCTGCGATGCCGGGGTGCATGGAGCAACCCACAGGAGTTCCGGGGGCCCCTCCACATGCTCGGCAGCAAACCTGGAAGTACTTCTGGTCTACTTCCAGGTCTTTCAGGGAGCATGCTGTAGGGGCCCCCTGTGACTCCCAGCTTGGTGATCAGCTGTGGCATGACCCTGGGTGCTCCTTCCAGGCCCAGGAGGCACCAGAGTATGGGGGAGCCCCCAAGTGCACTCCCTGGCAGATCCAGAAGTGGACTGGAAGTGCTTCTGGTCCACTTCTGGGTCTGCTGCTGAGCATGCTGGGGAGACCCCTGTGCTTTTGTGGGATATTCTGTGCACTCCAGCATCTCAGCCTTCATGAGCTCCTGCTGCTTAGAGGTATGTAGAAAAAACATTTAAAGCTGTCTATATCCAAATCGTTTTGGAGGATTCCAATTTGATTCAGAAAGATTAAAGGGTTCTCTGATTCCATTTGGTTTCAGAGATTTGGCCACCGAATCAGGTCGAATCTCCGCCGAATCAAATTGGGGACAGAAGCTTTGCACAGCCCTAATGCAATGGTATGATGAAGGAAATAGAATAAAATATAAGACAGACATGGAAAATGGGTAATATTTGAAATGCTCTTTACATCAGTTCTTGTGGCACTTTTTGAAGATTGGGTCAGATTAGGTTTAAATTGTATTTTGTATATCTGATTCTGTCCTACCCTATAATTTGTGAGGAAGCATAAAGAGGTTGAGGCATGCTGTTCCAACTCTAGAAGCATCTTTCAAAAGCTAAGCAGTGGGGAGCCTTCCATACGCCTTATGAGTTCTTCTTCATTAGCATATCAAGTGACATTGGATCCAGTGACACTTCATTCAAAAAAATTTTTTGTACATAGTAAGAATGTTAAAAAGCATGTTCATGTACTTTGTGCTCATTTCTCTTTCTTGTTTGTACATCAGCATGGGGAAGGAGATTATTTGCAAGGTTGTAATCTATACTTTAAAAAATATTCTGGTTTTGAAACATATAATCTCCAAAAGGCTTAGCCTTAGGTTTATCAAGATGGTCCTTACGTTGTTCTTTGATACTCCTTCCCCTTGAAGAAACCACAGTAAAAATGCATTGCAATTATTTTCTCCCCCAAAGCCCTAGTCACTCTTTGTCTGGTGCTTGGAGACCATATTACAGAACATATGATTGCAGAATCTTGACACAGTCATTGTCAGTGGGAATTAAACTCAGTTTCTAGGTCAAGCAATACGATAATGTGTAAAGATACAGCAGTAGCAGCTTTTATTCATGTCTAGCTACATTCTTTGTGTTTTGTGTTTCAATGGTTCTCTTTCCATAGGTTCCTGGTACAATTGTCCACAGTGAAATTTATTACTGTTTTTGTGTGAAAATGACATAAATACAGACTGCCTTGAAGAATCCTTCAGGCTCCTAAACATATGCTGAACAGATAAAATAGAACAACTGGTCCAGTATCCTTTATTTGTTACCATGGGATGGAGTGTGAACAGAAGAAAGAGAAATACTTTTTAAAAATATACAACAGCAAAAAATAAAAATAAAATTCCTTTGCTAGATGCCTAATGCTCCAACCCCTTTTCCAATGGCCCTCCTATCAAACTGTTAAGAATTAAGCTGTGGTTTCTATGGGATAAAGATTGAATTATCCCTGTACCTTTGTGGCTTGTCTCTTCAGAACAAGTTTGAATATATTTGCAGGCCAACCCATGGCATGTGTGCTAGAGTTGTGTGAAGCTTTGGTCCGTGTTTGATTCGATAGAGATTTGGCCCGATTTGGTGGCTTACACTCTGAATTGAATCGGGAGATCCTTTAATCTCTCTGAATCAAATCAGAACCCTCAGAATTGATACGGAGATATTCAGAAAGATTTGGCGATTCGGACATAGACACAGCTTTAAATGTTTTTTCTACATACCTGACTGGATCTAATTGTGATGCATTGACTGTGCAGTTGAATGTGGCAGCTGTTATTCACTCATAAATGCAGTCTTGTAGATGACATGTTTTCTTAGAAATTAAGGTGAATTAAGAAATTCACATGAAGGTTAAGCTATACTCCTTAATAAGGAAGCTCTACCCCCTTATAAGGAAGTGCAGTGTTTTTAACTTGAACCTGAACAGTCACTAATGTCAGAGAGGAGGAACCTCAACATAATGTCTTCACTGATGGTCAAAGAGCCATTTATTAATAAGGTACAAGCTGAGAACGAACTGCTTTGTTGTGGTTAAAGACTTAACTACTTGGGCAACTGAATTTTTTGCATTAGTTGAAGTTTATAAGGGCACATGTTAATAGAGATGATGATGGGGACTAAACAGGAGTTAGAATGGGCCCTGATGTGGTCCTTGCTGTCCTTAATCAACTATTTGGGGCTTGAACCTGTCTGGTAGGTCTCTGGGGCCAGCTGGTTGTCAGGAACATTTCCTGGTTCAGAGAAGCCTGGGTTCATGATCTTGGGCTGGCAAGTAGGCCATGACTGGGGTCTGATCAGAAAAATCACAGAGCCTGCCATACGCATGTAGTATGGCAAGAGGCACAATTGTTGGGGATCACAGATCAGTTTATTGTGCCTTTAACTGTACATCTGAGAGAGGCATTAGTTTCTTTCCAGTCCCTAAAGACTGTCCAGAAGGCTCTAACCAGAAGGCTCTAACCAACCTAAAAACAAACCCCCCCCTTTTTAAAAAGTGATTTGAAATACCAGTTATGAACTTACGGAGGAGTTTATATGTCTTGCCCCAGGGGCCTTTCAGCAAGTGTTATAAAACTAGTGTTTTAAAATTTAACCAGTGTTATAAAAATTGCAAGTGTGAGTTTAAACCCCCCACTGTCTGAGGGAACTTTTCAAAATGTAATCTGACCATGCCAAAGTAGAATGTGATGGGTAGGTGCTGCATCCATCTTGGGAATGCTAGTGAGACCATCTTGAATATGCTTAGCGGTGGGAAATGGTGATCACTGGTAACTAGCGGCCATGTTGGATGTGCCACACATCCCGTGGAGAAAATACAACCCTAGCCAATTAGTTTCAATGAGTATAGAGAGTCCGTAATATGTTCAGCTCTGTCAAAGCCCCATGTGAAGAGGGGAAAAGCTTTTTGCCAGGGAGTGACTACAGTAGGAAGCTTATCTGTTCACTCTTTGCTGTTTATAAGCTGGTAACAGAAGCCACTGTGGAACTGAATATTATTTTGGTAGTGTTAGAGAGTGATGCTGTAGTTGTGATGATCCAGAACTTATGTGATCTTTTATTGGACCAACTAAATAGTTGGGATAGAGGCAGACAAGCTTTCAAATGAAAGATATTTTTCATTAGGTCAACTTAAATAATTTTATGGTAGGAGTGAAATTTTGCTCATTTTTTAACTAAACTAATTCTTCATACATTTTAGCCCCCAGTCTTAGCTGGGGCCTAAAGAGTCACTTTAGAACAAACAATACATACAATAATGTAATGACAACAGAGAAGAACATGAACGAGGGAAGGAAGAGGAATAGGAATGGTAAATGCCACTCTAGGGACATTACAGTTTTAAATCAAAATCTGAAACTTCCTGTAACTTGAGACCTGGTTCTTGAGCTGATCTAGATCAAGGTACAAATGTGGCTTTTGCATTCTTTCTTAGAAATGTTTCACTGCTAGTCATATACCTAGATTTGTAAAGATGGGCAACTGGTGCCACGGGAGTGCGTGCCCCACTCAGTGACTGGGAGGTGGGGGGTCTCCCTGTGGCCAATCTCACCGGTGGGGAGAGGGAGCAGGAGTCCCCTGCAGCCATTTGCACCAACCTGGAAGTAGCCACAGTGCTTCATCCAGCACTGCCACTGTCTGGCTGGTGCTCGCGGGGAAGGCACCAGTGCTCCCACCTGCCCCCCCGCCCATCACCTAAGTAGGGAGTGCAGCCTGTCAGGGAGAGCACCGGAGCTCTCAGGGGGTGCACATGCACCCCTGTGCACCCTCTACATGTTGCAACTGTTTCTAATCTACAGATCCAGAGACCAAGTCCAGCACCTGGAGTTCAGTGGGACAGAGACAAGCTGGGCAATATCCCTCTTACACTGAGAGAAAAGTCAGGTGATAGGGCACTCAGGGAAAGGGGAATATTGCCCTCATTATACAGGGTCAGTGTCAGTTCTGGGATGTGGGCAGCTATGCCTGGGGACCATTCGGGGATCAATGTTAATGGACTGGGACAAAGGTCACAATGAGAAACCCAAGTGCAATTTAATATGAGAGACCACCCAGACAGATGCTTCTTGTTTTTCTCTCTGGTTTATATAGCAGAGGGACAAGTGACAGGAGCCAGCTACCAATGTTTTAGGGACTAGGGCAGTGATACAGGCTTTAGTCAGGCCTCATCCCACTTCTGAAAACAGTAATGATGTGGTGGGTTAGGGTTGGTGGCTGTGCTGCTTATGCTAAGGCCCCAGGTTCAAAGCTGTGAGGCTGACAGCAATGGTAATTGGCCTAAACTGATTAAATCCTTTGTTCAGATGAGCTGTTGTTACAAAACTGCCCCATTTCAGCGAAGGTTCTGTGTCAGTATTTTCCGGATCTCTCAGCCCTAGTATACTTTAACACTATTCACTACTTTTAAGATCTAAGTAATGCCCTGCTCAGCATTCGACAAACTGTTGAATGTAGCAATTACTTTGCACCAAACCTAATGTCATGGCCTATTGCACAGTACGTAATCATGGTTTACATGCTAATAGCAAAATGTACATTGTTTAAATTTATATGGAGAGGGGTTCATGCTGTTGGATGATACACATACACTTTAAAACCATTAAGGCATCATAACAAATTTTAGGAAAATAAGTGGTTGCGTATGCCATACATTTTTAATTAGCCTTTTGGCAGCAAAAGCTGATTTCATATCATATAATTATTTCATTCAAAACACGAACTTTCAAATGGAGGCAGCTTCCATTGATAACTATTGGGTGAGCCTGGGAGCAGGGTGCCTGTGCCTGCTTTCCTTCTCCCCTGGCAAATAGTTGCTGAACTAGAGGATCTGTCCTGAGTATAACTGATATAGATGTATAAATCTGCAGCAAAGTGGTGCTGTATCATGTGCTCATACCACTTTAAACTTTGTCCTTGTTAGGTCATGAAGCAGGACTAGTCCTGATTAGTTCTTAATCTTCCCTTTAAGGAGTATTTAGTGTTGTATAGAAAATAATTTGTGTTAATGGTATTTTATCAATAATATTAAACTGAAGATCATCCAGTTGTATTCGAGGGTATCTGTTAACAAATCTACAGTGTGTTTACAGGGTCAGGGTCTAACAAACGATATACAACATAGTTATACATAATTTCATTGACTTCAGTGGTCCAACTTGCTTTGCAATTATTTAAGTGGCAATAGAAGAAATCCAATTTAAATGTTAGATTCCTGCTAAACATTATTTGCAATGACACTAATAGTGGACATAGCCCATTAGTGTGAGCTCATATTTATATGCAGTTAATAATCAAGACAGATCCTTTTTTTTTTAAGTTATGGGGCTATCACTGTAACATATAATTAAATGTGTATATTATCTATTAATGGTTATAATTAAGATGCATGATCTTTGTTGTTTGCTATAACATTAGCAAGTACAATAATCACACTGGAAAACACAGCTTGTCACATCCTATTGCTTAATTATGGAAAAGTATTATATGACTTCAGGTTATGTTTATTAAAGCAATTACTACAAAATTATAACCAGATGCTATTAAAAAGTGTCTAACATTATTTACAAATCTCTATATGAGTGTGAGAATCAGACCTTAGACCCTTTTAAAAAGAGATTACACTGATTATTTTAGCTTGGTTTTTAATTAAAAAAAGATGGCAGGTATCCATTCACCATTTACTAGGTCATGATGTTGCAAAGAAAGCACTTTTATGCATGTCTATTTAAAATGGGAACATTCTTAAGTGGGCACTATCAAGCTTTTTACAAATCATAAAGATTAATCTTCTCATTCACAAAAGATTTACCTATGCACTTTTCACTGACTTCAGTAGAATGAATCCTGATTTTCACCATTGTCAAATCTAAACAAACCTGTTTATACTCTGAACCTGAAATCCTATTTCTTTGTGCCCTTTGCCTTTTTCCATTTAGAAAACATTGACTGAAAGCCTTTTGAAGACAACAGTGAAAAGTATTATTTAATAGTGTAAATGGCTGAATGCCAGTATTTTTCTTCAGTCATTACATAGGCAAAACTCCCAGGGGGCAGACTTTGAGGACTGCACAGGCAGTTAGTGCTGATGGAGGGAGTTCTATATTGACCTAAGAGAATGCTGCAGTGTGGGACAGCAATAAAGTAGGGCTATGCGAAGTTTTGCATGCGGATTTGATTCGGTGTCTGAATCTCTGAATCCAAATCGAATCAGGAGATCAATAAAAAGGTCCAAATCAATTAGTAGCTCTCTGAATCTATTTGGAGATTTGGGCAGTACCTGCTCACCACCGCAAGGAGCTGGACCCGGACTCTGTGCTGGTAAGTAGAGGGTGCAGGGGGGAGGGGCTGGAGAAGGTAGGGGAGAGGACCATGGGGGGGACCCCCACCAGGACACATCCCCTGCCTGCTTCCACAGCCCCCCTGAGTGCCCCCTGACCCCCACTCAGCCCCAGTTCCTGGTTCTTTAAAAAAAAAAAAAAGCCCTGCACTCACAGGCTGCTACAGTGGACATTGGGGCTTCTGGCAGCTTGTGGCAGAGCCACCAATACAGCATGGGGATATGAAGAGGGGCAGCAGGGATCGCACCTCCCACTGCCTGGCAGTAGCTGGTGAGTGCTGGGCTTTTTTTTTTTTAAAGAGATGGAGGAATGGGGCGGATGGGGGATGTGGCCTGTCAGATTCGGAGATTTGGCTGGTTCAGTGGTGGCTGAATCTCCAAATCAGATTCAGCTGAATTGATTTGGGACAGTGAATCACCAAATTGAATCACTGTCCCCCAAATCTGCCAAATTTGAAACAAATACTAGCTGCTTTACACAGGCCTACAATATACCCACTCCAAATATTCAGAAATTGCAAGAAATGCCTCTTTCAATTAAAAGAGATTAAAAAAACTTTAGAGATTCCTTTTTGGCTTCTTTTGCCTTCTGGGTTTTGAGCCTTTACATACTTTAAAGTTTTTCTGTAACTATAAGGCTAAGAGCTTTTTATTTTAAATTCAAATGGAAATTCTTATGACTCTAAGGAAAAAGAGCATTAAATACTTCAAGACACTAGTGAAATCATGAACTTCAACAATACCAGGGGTACTTTTTTTTTCTTGGATTCAATTTTCAGTCCTCAGAAAAGTCCTAAGCTATTACAGTGGTAAGTAGGTTCCAAGCTACTATGACAGGAGGTTAACTGTGGTAGGTTTGAGCTCATGCTGACATGTTCAGCAGGGTCATATGGTTTGGACATGTGATAGGGGATAAGCTTGACAGAGTAGATCATTGGCTGTGATGACATCCTTAAAGTCAATCCTAACTATTGATCTTCAGGTAAATTAATAAAAGAAATGTGCCTCCGTATTTATTTTGCAAAAAATCATTATAGTGTAGTGGTGCCCAACTTTTGGCCCCATGGGCTGGATGAGCAAGACCAAATTGGTCCTCAATCTGGATCTGGTCTGTGTGCTTGAATTGGCATGTGATGCTAGTCTAGCCAGGGTTCTGTCTAGCTGGAATGGCCTGGAAAAAGCCTGATCCAGATGTGCAGGGCTGATACAGCTGGGACCCCATCCTTCCATGCAGGGCTGACGCAGCCATGCAGGGCTTGGAAATTTAATAGGCAGGGAAGTGGTGGCAGTGTTAATTGCAACTGCTCTCCCCCCCCAAATTTATGGACCACCGATCAGATAACATGGCTCCATGGGCCAGATAGGGCCCAAGGATGGGGTGGGGGGATGATGGTAAGCACCCCTGTAATAGTGAGTGGGACGCCTTACGAGTGGTAGATCAAGCATGTATACATTTTCCTCCCAAATTTTAATATTAAGTTTAGCTTGTGTAAGGTAATCTATAGGAATCCAAGATGCAATCTTCTTCCTGCTAGCCATTATGCCTTAAGCTTGTACTAAAATCCACTCCTATTTTTTTAACTCCACTCATGTCGGTAGCCAGGCTACTTGCAGATGTTAAAAAACCAAAACAAAAATGGCACTTTATTTTAAATTCTGCACGCTGCTGCACTGAGCCCAGTGCATACTTAGAGGCAGTGTGTTAGCTGGACCCGGCTCACCCAATATCTGTATTAATCAGGCACTTTACTGGGTCTTTTTTGGTGCCTTTATCTAATGGCTGATTCAATCAGCTTTAGCTAAAAGCACCAAAAAGCCCCACTGAAGTGCCTGATCTATATAGATGCTACGGAGCTGGGTTGAAGTAACACACTGCTTCTTCCAGTGAAGCCCTTTTTTTTAACATCTGCAAGAGGCCTAAATACCTACAGTAGCAAACTGTTTGCCCTATCTTATCTCACATGCCCCTCCCCACCCAGTATTACTGTGAGGGGGCCAGGACCCCAGGGGACCCGGCCCGAGCGAGAAAGCCCGGCGGACCGTCCAACTTCCGGGATCAGACCCGGAAGTCTGGCCGGGGAGTTAAAGTTTCCCGGAACATAAACCGGGCCGGGGTGAGACCGGCCCGGGG
>NW_017728907.1:1989698-2003989 GCF_001723895.1 Crocodylus porosus | reverse complement strand
GGTCTAGAGACACCGGCCTTTTGAGGGCTGGACAAATCCTTATCGGAGGCTCGGGCGAGGGTGTAGGGGAGCGAGGAGCCCTCAGGACCCCCGGACTTTGGAGCCGGGGTACCCCCTTGCGTTGGACCGTCAGCGCCCCACTTTGGGTGAACCCCTTTTTCCATCAAGACGTGGCAGGCAAGATTGACGGGGCACAAGCGGTCCGGCGCGTACCCCCCTCCTCTCCAGGGGCCATTCGGGGATTTTGGGGCGACTCACAACCGGGTGACCTGCCCCATTCTCCACAATTACAAAGCATAAACCTGATAAACAAAGTCAAACTACTTTCATACATTCCACAAATATTTTCCTTTGCATTGTGCTGGGTCAGAGAGCTTTCTACGGAGATGGAATATAAGCTTAGGTTCTGACCCTAACATGGTATTATTAGTCTGCATGCATATGCATGTATAGTCTGGAAGTGTAAAAGGTGTGTGAACACTATCAATAAATTTACTAATGTGTAGTTCATGATTTATCTATAACAATGGGTGCATCCAAATGTTCATTAATACAATTTTGCTACTGTGCATTAAATTTAGTACATCTAATGTGAGGTATTAATTAAATATGCATTAGGTTACCCTAATGCACAGTAGTTAATGTGCATGCTTTTTTAGTGATGCTTAATACGTAGTAGCCTAATTTTACTGCGCATTAGCATATTAGCATGGTTTTTGCTGTGATGCTCTAAGACGCAGTAAAATAGGTTACTGCATATTAAAGCACACATGTAGATGCACTTACTGAGTCTAAATTTTGATTTAAAGTAGTCTCATTAGCCAGTCAGTAATTTGATTTTTCTCCCCACTTCATGGTTTTGTTTTGTTTTTTTAAAGAAAAGATTACTGTCATTCCATAATGTAATTATATTTTTAAGAGATGAGCCAACCAAGAAACAGATTTGGTTCTTACTACTTTATGGGCAAAGCTGCACTTTATGCCTGTGACCTTTTATTCAAACTGGGGTCAGAGCTGCCGTCTTTTAAGTTCACATATGACTTCTGAAATTTAAATAGCCCTACTATAGCTCCCATCTGCTTCCACATCTAAACCTGTCATGAATCTCTCTTGTAATCCTGCTGCCATGACTCCTTTTATCTGTCTGTAAATATATAGTCTAGCAATAATATATAAGGTTGTAAATACTAAATAGCTATTGGTTTGATCTTCATGGAGTTATGTCTTTAAATCTTATGGAATGGAAGTATTTGCTGCCACTACAACGATATTCTAAATTAATTTCTTTTACTTTTCTTCAAACCACATCTTCTTCCCTATGTACAAAACCACAATTGAGATAACCACAGAGTCTTATACGAATGAATGAATTTGTGGTTATCAGTCATTTTGCGGTAAAACATAAGCTCCAGACTAGGGGAATATAAATTCAATTACCAGATATGCCCTACTTTCATTTGTGTTCAAGGTATGCCATGTACCTCAGTTCCCCATTCCTAAAACCAGAATAACACATTTAATTTTTGCTGCTTTTTTGCTCCTCCTGTCTGTGGTTTGTGAACCCTTTCTAGGGACTGTCTCTTACAAATGTGTGTGTGGCCCCCAGTGTATTTGAATTTTGGTCAGTGCTGTCTGGTGATACTTGTTGAAATTCGGTTGTTGTGGGAGAAGAAACGTTTTGGTTCCCAATGGAAATGCAGTTTCTGAAACATTTAATTTTTCTAATTTTCTGTTCATCCACTGGTTTTGCCAAAATACTTTGATCTTCCAATAGAAAAAAAAAAGAAACAAGATTTTTTTAAGGCTAAACTAAACACAAATGATTAATTTTGAGTCAATATAAATCTATGCTGAGATTTGTGGCAGCATGGGGGTCTCATGCCCACATTTTTCTCTATTAGCTGAAGTCCCTGGCTGGCCTATGTTTCCCAAGATATCTCCCCTCCAACCAAACAGCTGCACTATCTCTGGGAAGGCCTATGACCATAGTTTTATTACAAGAGGTTCAGACTTGTTCATCTAGAACAAGAGTGCCACATGTGGCAAGGGCAGCCTCTGTGTGACACATGACAGATCAGGGAGGGGAAAGAAGCACAGCAACAGGTAGGGCAGGAATCAGAAGTCAGAGCAGGAGATCAGAGAGGGAGCACAGAGTAGGATGGAGAAAGCCGAGCAGTACATTAGGCAAAGGAAGACACTTAGGGAGGGTGAAGGGCTAATTTGTGACACCTGCTAAAAAGGTTGGCCCCCAACAGTAGGTCAGCAGGATGCAGCTTGATGTCAAGCTGAGCTGGAATTAAACACTTTTATTCAGAAATATTGAAATGATTCATGGTAATGGAAAAAGGTCATATTTACTAGTACTAATTCACCTGGATTTTCCAACACACACACGCAGACACACACACACACACACGCGTGTGTGCTTTTACTAGTTTTTGTTCCTATTTTGAACGGAAACAAATGCTGATGCATCAGAATTTTCCTCGGGAAAGACATCTTAATTGTCAACCAGCTCTACCTCATATCAGCTCTATCCAATATCTGTAACAATAACAACCAAAAAAAATGGACACTGAATCATTTTGCATTTATATGACAGGTGATTGGCTTTAAGCTTGCAATGAATCAGTTATTATGATCAAGAAAGTTTAGGCATTATTCATTTATGTAAGTTTATATATTTTCCTTACTCTTTGTGATTTTGTTGGTGAATTGGAAGAGTTTGTAGAAAGGCTGTGCTGTATGACCTAACAATGATAGATTATTGCTTCATGGTCTCTGCATGTAAAGGATTTTAGTCATTGTATGTGTATTACTAACCAAGGTTTAACCATCAGGGAGATGCAAGAAACTGAGCTCTTTAAAGTATGTGGGGTTTTCTTTGTTTTTGCTTTTGTTTTTGGTTGTTTGTTTGTTTTTCTTAAGCAGCAGAATGACGATGAAGAGGGACTGGTTCAGAGAGACCCAAAAAGAGCATTTTAAGTGAAATTTTTTCCTCAAGTGTCAGAGAGACTGAGAAATGAAGTGAAGGCATGTGTCCCTAATGACTTTAATCAAGCGCTTTTCCAAGCTAGAAAGCATTCTGGGCTTTTTGTAAAGCAAATAACAACAACAAAAAAACCCAAACAAGTTTGTGTCCCCAGTGGGATCTTCCAGTCCATTCAACTCTAATTTTTAAGCATCTGGAAAATGTTGCTGGAATCTAAGAAAATCTATATTTCAAAACATAGGGCAATAGGTATTTCTTTTAGAAAAACCAGAAATGCCCTGGAGCCATCAATCATTTGTAGAATCAAACAAGAAATGTGCACATAAGTCCTGAAATGCTAAAATAAATTCCTTTTGCTCTGTAGCATAACTAGGGTGGGGTGACTGGGGCAGCCACCCTGGCACTGACCTGTGAGGATGGGGTAAGGGATGGGAAAATATCAGCTGCTGTGTCAGGCGCACAATTGCGCTGGTGGCACAGCAGCAGCCGGAAGTTGTTGTCACCTCCATGTGTCCCACTGCTCCAGGCGCCTGGCTGCTTTGTTACATATCGACTTTACTTTTCAGAGATAATATGATCCCAGACTACTAAAATATTGAGAGGGTGTTGTCAAAGTATTTTCAGTGAGAGCCGTGAAGCTGAAGTACCAAAACTCTTATAAGTCTTTTGCTGCCTGAGAGATTTTTAGTGGATGTGTTAAGTTGAAGAGGTGGCCATAGTTTTAGAGGCTTGGTCAAGTTGCATGTGAACTCTGAATATTTATAGGTTCACACATTGCTCACCACTTTGAGGTGAGTCTTAGGGAATTAAAAAATACCCCTGGCCTTTGCAGCTTTATGCTACCAGTAGGCGGTTTAATGGTGAGAGATATGATTGCTTAATGCAAGTATGAGATAAGAAATGAGACAAAAGCCATTGTAAGGTGTTTTGCTGAACAGTTCTCCTGTGACCCTAGACATAGCAGCAACTACAAGGTAGTAACATGCCCTTCCAGCTTGGTGATAGCTTATCGAGCCGCTGGGAGCAGGACACACTTGCTATATAACTGACTACATTATTGCAATGTTCCCTTTTTTTACTATGCTTTATTTTATTTTATTTTTCCCTTCTTCTTTTGGTTGTGGAGTCTGTTGGCCTCACTTACTGCTGATAAATTGATGCACCTTATTTGATGTCAGTAGAGTTGAACCCCTTTATTTCAATAGTAGGTATACTTAGAAGTGCAAAAAGGTCAGAAAATAATTTTAAAAAATCCAAATTTGACCAGAAATAGAGAGCTTTTAAAAAATGTTTAATGTTTTTAGCTGTTTTTAAAAAAACTTTCAGACTTTTATGGCTGTGACACATGGTGTACAAGATAACTACTGTGACCATTTTTAGTGAAAAATGCATCGGCTATTGCACCATACCACGTATGAAATTTTTGTTCCAGGCCCCATATTAACTGTGTATCTTCAAAGCAATTACTGTTATGCTGCATGATCCTCATTACCACATCAGCTCTGCACCCCTAGCCACACAGCGGTCCTGCACCTCCCTGGATCTCATATCTGTCCTTTGTTTGTGAAGTTCACTTTTGGTCTTCATGAAGCTGTTGTGGCTTTTCCTCATCTCCAGGGCCTGGGCCTGGAAGGGATCAGCTACGGGGAATCTTCACATGCAAGAAGTGAGGAGCAGAGAGCAACCAATCTATTTTTATGCAAGTTTTGAGTCCAGGTGCTATGAGCTGGCTTGTTTTCTATGTCATCTCTGTAGAGAAGTTACTACCAAGTTCCCACATTTCTAGTTTTGGGCAATCTGAGATCTCCGCTCACTAATCAAGGAGCAAAAAAGGGAACATTGATTTCCAAATCTATTAGAGTAATACAATCAATTTTTGTCAGTTTGGCTCTAGATTGGGTTTGATTGATGGTCACTCATAATGCTTGTTGTTTTGATGATCAGGCATAGGAGGATTACTCCTGAGATAGTCAAGGCCTTTTAATGGGAGGACTAAAAGGAAATAGTCTATAATGGGTTTTAGTGAGAGGGGTTATTATTTCTACTCTTATAATGGATGATTTAAGTTGCAATGGTGGCCAGCAGCCAGCAGAACAAAGCAAGAACATTGTCTGCTGCAAACACGCACTTTTTGTTTAAATGGCAAAACACTGAATACGGAGGAAAAAAATTCTGATAGGCAGTTGAGACTAGTTTGTACTACAGGCAAGTGTTGCCTCAAGTAAAATCTCTGTTGTATCCACACAGTGTACAGATGGAATGTGTAGACTAAATTATCTGGTTATCCAATACAGCCTCTGCATCCTGGTGTCATGTAGGCAAGGCACCACATCCCCATCTGGTGTTCAGATCTCTATTCCATGCTGTGATGTGTACTTGCATAAGAACATGGAGGAACCAATTTCTGTGCTTGAAGTGCAGGGGTTGTGGCTGATCCTTGTTGGGGGCACACCTCATGGAAACAGTCCCTGTTGGTTTGAATATAGAGCTCTGTAGCCCACTAATATCACTGGCTCAAAACCAAGATTTTAATCTGTGTAGACAGAAGCAGGCTATTTAAGATGTAAAAAAATAGTGTTAATATTCAAATTTTAGTATAAATTGTTAATTGTAAGTTTCAATGCATATATTGTATTTATTGTATGGAGTGGGCTTATAGTTCTAAAGTGTCATTGCAGATATTGATAAAGAACATTTGTTTTAATTCACAAAAATGTTCATTTTGATTTTTAGATTGTTTACTTGGTCTTTCTTTGTTTTTCCCCTTTGCATCCTGCTTTTTATCTCACTGAAAAATGAGGGGATAATGATGAAGGGAAAATCCTCATAACTAAAACCCAAAATTAAGCAGTTTTTCCCTTTTAATTAAATGAAGAATAAATACATTTTGTTTTCTGGGGGGGGGGTTTGCAAAAAAAGAATTTTTCTTTTATAAATTATGATGAAAATCATTACTAGCTTTTTACAGAGGCAAATGGGAAATGAGAAAATATTCTTTCTGATCCTTGGCAGTATTTCAAGATTGAAACTTATGAACCAAACCTGCTGGGTTAGTCAAACTGAAGATTGAAGGTCTGATTTTCCAGTATGCAGGATAATTATTATGCTGGTAGAAACCCATGAAACTCAACAGATTCCCTTACTTGAGTTTTACACTAATGTAACCACTTGAAAGTCAATGTAGTTGTAAAGCTAAGAGTAAGCATGCAAGTTCTTCTGTGCCCAGCTATTGTAATGTAAAAATTATTAAATTATTTGAATACAAATGAATAAAAGTAATTATATGTATTATTCATAAATAAGTAAGTGTTTGGTACTGCTAATAAAATCACTCGCTTATTAATATATTATATTATTGGAAGATTGTAGGTAATAGTTGCATAATATTAAAGTCAGCAAGTCTGTACCTTGCTCTTTGGAGTTCAAATGCAAATCTGAAGTGAAACAATTTAAAGGAGAAGTGGGGATTCAGGTTTAGTGGTTTGATTTTGTTTAAGAGTTGCAGAGTAGAATTATGAATAAATCTTTTTGTTTCCGTAAAGGTGGGGATGGTAGGGTTTGTATCTGCTATTCAGGTTCAGCCATTTGTCTTTGGACCAACAAAAGTTCAAGACTGTTCAGATTTACAGCTACAGATGAGCTTGAAACCTTTGTCCACACCTTTTGAAAAGTTTATGCATGAACTTTTATTCCTATAAACATGTTCCACGTTGGTTTAACATACACAAAGCCCCATGGTTCAGGATTTTTCAGCCTTGCTTGAACTTTTTTATATAACCTGTAACACTTGCTCATATATGATTCTTCATTTTTTTCCCATCTCCCTGTTGTGAGAGAAATATTAAAGTATTCTCTTTCCAGTGTTATGATACTTTTGCTAAGTTAACTGGCAATCAGTAATTAAATACATGCTGGTTTTCTCAAGATACTTTTCAACACCAACGTTCTGTTTGTGTTTCATTTCCTGATTTTAAGGCAACAGCCTCTTCAACTGATTTTTGATTAATTGTTTATGTAAAATAGAGCATCTTTACTCAAAACAGAATGGCCTTGCGTAGAGATTTGTGGAATATTGCTCCTGAATGAGAGACCTGCAAACAAATTGGGATGTTCCAAATGGCTTGTATGCCATTTGCTGGTCTTGTGAACATTTTTTTGCTAGCACTAAATGTTTGTCAAAGTTGAACAGGTGACTTTTGCATGCATCTGAATGCCAAAGATTAAGAGACAATTTTCACTTTCAAGGTTAAGGTAAGTTTTTTATTTTATTTTATTTCTTTTTTCACAGTTGTGATAGTATGGAGGATGTCCAAAGATTGAAGTCTCATTGTAGTTCTCTTGGTTCCTCAACTCATGTGTGATGTGAAGCAGGGATGGCCAACATGTGCCACATGTGTTGCAAGTGGCATGGGCAGCCTCTGGTGTGTAGCACAAGGCAGACCAGGTAGGGAACAGTCCAACAGGCAGCAGACGGGGAAGGAAGCAGAAGGCAGAGTAATAGATCAGGCAGGGAGCACAGAGCAGGTAGCAGACTGGGCAGGGGAAGGTGACTGGAGTGGCACTCGGGGGAGTACAGGGTTAACTTATGGAACATGTGCCAAAAAGGTTGTCCTTCATGGGTCTGGAGGGGCAGAAGCAACTTTGGCCTCAAAGGAGAAGTGCTTTTAATGGTATGTATGAATCTTACTGAGAACCGCATTTTAAAAAAATACATTTTTTTCATATATACACACATAAATTTCCCCCACAACATCAGTCCCCCAAAATTGATTTATTAAGAAGGGCAGCTGGTTTTTGAATTGGAAAAGCAGCAAGCCTAGAGACACTGGGTATATGCCATGCAGCTGTCAAGATGGTGGCATCCTTAATTAACTCTCTCACAGCCATAGCTATTGCCAGAGCACCTTATCTTGTGTCTGAAACAGCAAGTGAGCTGCTGGTAATTTCTTGAGGAGGCTTGTGGTGTGGAAACAAAACACTATTTACATGAACTTATGTTAAAAACTGGCAGGAAATGGTAGTTTTGCTATGCGCTTGCAAGGGTCCACAGTCTAATATTGTATGACATACAGTAAGGCCTCCTAGAAATAGATAGATAGTGTCCAGGAAGTGTGGCATCCCAGGAGACTGTGTGAAGCAGCTGATGCCAGGAACTTCCTGTTACCATGCTTCTTGGACATTCCCAAGAGTGCATGTACAGGGGCATGTGGTTTCTTCTGGACAAATGGCACAATTATGTACTGCTGCTACTTCTATTTGTCCCCAGGCATGTTCCCACATGCACATTCTGGTGTGCAGCAAAATGATGGGGGGTGGTTGGGGTGCACCTGTGCTGGCTCCAGCAACCTTACCTGGGGTCCTGAAGGCCTCCCAGGGCTGCTGCAGTACCTAGCTGGCTGCTTGGAGCCTGGCTTACAGCCTGAGTGTGGTTCTGGCTGGCCAGGCTCCCTTTCTAGAAATGCACACTGCTGCCATGTGCACCACGCCACTTTTTCAGTGCCTTTTTTTGACACCGGGATCTCTGTGTGTTTAAAACAAACAAATAACCACCAAAACAAAACAAAAAGCCCTCACTGTGCTGCAAATTGCAGCATGGCAAATGGGTGCATGTGCACTGTGTGCAGTTAGCACTGCCTCCAACTTTTGAGGTGCCACAAACTGCACATGCACACTCATTGGGACATGTTCTTTATGTTCCCAAGAGGGCTTATTCTGTGTCTCACAGTTGGTCACGATTCTGAATTGTTTGTTTTCTTCACATTTTACCTTACAAAAATCAGGTGTGCATTTTATTTGGTGGCATCTTGTATATGAGAAAATATGGACAGTAATAGCTTCTGCTACACCTCGCTTAATATTATGCATTTGTTGGAAGTTACAGCCCTAGTACATTTTGACCAAAGTTTTAAAATAGGGTCATACAATACCATGTTATGGCCTATGCAAACCTAGGGTTTCTGTGCTTTGACACCTATAATGTACATGTATAATTCTGGCTTGAGTATGAGACTCAACAAATTTGCAGGTGGTCCCACTTCCGTTTTTCCAATTGCCCTAGACACGGGACTGTACATATCTGAGAGCTATGTGTGTATATATAAAATAAGTCTATATAAAATAAGTGGTTAGGATTTGGTGCTCTCACCACTGAAGCCTGAGTTCAATTCCCAGTCAGGGAAGTGCATTTTTTTGCAGATGGACCCAGGAGAGGCACCGCCATGCCTAGGTTCAGGGACGACCTAGTTAGGTAACTTTTGGAGGGGCTGGACATGTTTAAATCAGTAGGTCCAGATGCTCTTCACCCGAGGGTGCTGAGGGAATTGATGGGGGTCATAGTAGAGCCCCTGACATGGCTCTACAAGCACTTGTGGGGCACCGGCCAGGTACCAGAGGATTGGAAAAGGGCCAATGTGGTCCCCATTTACAAGAAGGGGAGAAAGGAGAACACCGGCAATTATAGGCCAGTCAGTCTTACCACGGTCCTTGGGAAGACCTTTGAGAAAATTCTCAAGGAGCACATCTGCAAGGGCCCAGCAGGGGAGTTAGTGCTTAGGGGTAACCAACATGGGTTCATTGAGGGCAGGTCCTGCCTGACTAACCTCGTTTCTTTTTATGATCAGGTCACAAAGTCCCTGGACAAGGATGTTGGGGTGGGTGTCGTCTTCCTGGACTTCAAGAAGGCCTTTAACATGGTTTCCCACCACATTCTCTAAAAAAATGTCTTGGTGACTGAAGCATTGATGCCTACACATAGTCAGATGGGTAGCAAATTGGCTAGCAGATGGTCGCACCCAGAGAGTGGTGGTGGACGGGTCATTTTTGACTTGGAGGGATGTAGGCAGTGGAGTCCCCCAGGGCTCAATCCTGGAGCCTGTACCATTCAACATCTTTATCAGCGATTTGGATGTGGGTGTGGAATGCACACTGTCCACATTTGCTGTTGACACCAAGTTGTGGGGTGAGGTGAGTACACTGGAGGGGAGGGACAGAATCCAGCTAGATATAGACAAATTACAGAGGTGGGTGAATGAGAATAGGATGGAGTTCAATGCAGACAAGTGCAAGGTACTGCATCTAGGGAGAAGGAACCAGCAACACACCTATAGGCTGAGAAACACACTTCTTGTCAACACAGTGGCAGAAAAAGATCTTGGAGTCATTGTTGACTCCAGGATGAACATGAGCTGCCAATGTGAGGAAGAGGTCGGTAAGGCTAACTGCACCTTGTCATGTATCTACAGATGCATCACAAGCAGGTCCAGGGAGGTGATCCTTCCCATTGGTCAGGCCACAGTTGGAGCACTGTGTCTAGTTCTGGGCGTCACACTTCAAGAAGGATGTGGCTAGCATTGAGAGGGTCCAGAGGAGGGCGATTTGCATGGTCAAGGGGCAGCAGGGCAGGCCCTACAAAGAGAGGCTAAAGGGCCTGAACCTATTCAGCCTCCACAAGGGAAGACTGAGAGGGGATCTGGTGGCCATTTACAAACTCACCAGGGGAGACCAGTGGGAATTGAGGGAGGCTCTATTTCCATGGGTACCACCATGGAATGGTGTTACTCGGAATAATGGCCACAAATTATTAGAGAGAAGGTTCAGGCTGGACATCAGGAGACATTACTTTACAGTTAGGGCTGCCAGGCTCTGGAATGGGTCCCAAGTGAGGTGGTACCCTCTCCTACCTTGGGGGTCATCAAGAGGAGGCTGAACAGATATTTGGCTGGGTTGATGTGACCCTGGGACCCCTTCCTGCCTGGCGGAGGGGGTCAGACCTTATGATCTGTCTAGGTCCCTTCTGACTCTAAGTACTATAATACTATCCCTTTGAAAGTTCAGGCTTCTCTGGACCTTACTTTGCTTACTTCACTGGCGCTTCCTATTTCTTTTCACATTACATTTGACTAAGTTTTAAGAGGAAATTTCAGGCCTGTATTTTTGGCAGAGGATTCTCCCAGGCTTGTAGTCTTACATTCTGGAATTTTCTGAGTTACTGCAGCAAGGAATCTGATTCAATTTTAATTTTTTTAGCTTTGAGACTCTTAAGAACAGATTTTTAGTGTTGCAAGAAAACTCACTGAAATTGGACCAGAGGAGACATTACCACTTCTGAGAGAGATCAGAGTTTAGTTCAGCTAGTATGAGAGCCTACTGTCTGTTGCTCATGCATTTCTGGCCTGGGAGAAGGAGGTTTGTGTTGCTACAAAATGATTCTGTGCTAGTAGTGATACCTTCCAGGATTTTTAAAGCTACTTTTAAGACCTACTTTAATTCTATATAGTGTAACCTTATATTTTATATTTTCATTTTAACAGCTGGAGCTATCCTGACTCCCATCAAAAATGGGACAAAATAAAATGTACCAAGATTCAGAGAAAAAATGCCCATGGTATAAAGAGCCTAGGTGTATTGCTGTTTCTTAAAACTGAATCACCACAATTTAGATAAAGATTAGTTTATTTTGTATCTTAGATCAAACATGAATATACTTCCCCAAAATTAATTAGCCAGTCTGCTGATCATTCAAGGTCACAGGAACATTACGAAGTCACAGTATGGACTCTTTGTAGCTATTGTGGCAGTACTGAAATTTCTAAATCATTAGTCTAGTCATTCTAAGTGTCATTACCAAAAGACAGCTGATAAATTCTGAACATTTGTTATCGTAGTACAGAAGCGCAAAATTATTAATTTTAGGTTGATAAGTATTTTAGAGAGAAAATGCTGAGGTTTTTCAGAAGAATTTGTCTGATTTTTGAGGCACAATAAAATTTCAACTCTTGAACATGATGTGACACCTAGCCTAAAGCAATATAGCAATTTGTAACAAATTTGTCCCAGGGAGAACTTTGTGCTATTTTCACTAAGAAATGTCACCATTTTCAGTGTGTAATATCTTTTGCTAGTTCACAGGTTAAACAAAAAATCCCATATTCCTAAACTGCCTTTATATTTAAGCAAATCAGCAAAAATTCAATGGCTCTGGATTTTATATAAAAGTCCCCTTGACTTCCTAGATAGTTAGCTTCTTATTTCCCCAGCTGTATACATTATGGAGCACTGTATGATTGTGCCATATATGCAAAACATATCATACATTTTTTTACTAGAATGTGGCACACATACATACACATTTTGAAAGGGGAAAAGCTGATGCTCAAATCAGATGAGGTCATAATTCAGGACCAACTGAATTCTGAATATAAATCAGAAGAGTCCACTGAAGTAAATACAGCCTAGTTAATTTACAGCAACTGAGGATTTGCCCCTGTCTCTTTGGGAAAAATTATTATTAGATTTAGCTTTGAAAGGGCCTGGAACTAAGAGGTGCTTTGTTGTCATCTTAATAGTTATTCAGAGTGGTCACCAGCTAATTACTTTAAATCATGCTGAAGATAGAAAACCATTGCACTGGAAACATAAATCAGAACCATATAACTCTGTACTGAAGTATCTGTACTTGGAATCAGTTTTAAATGTTTTGTGATTTGTGCTTGCCAGGAGGCTCAAAACACACATGAGCACTACATACTTTCAACCAAAAAAAGTCTCCCCTTTAATTATATAAATACCCGAATAAAATAATGCATACTGTCAAAACAAAATGGGAAAAAATTGTATTTTTAGCCTTTAGTTTCTTTTACTCTTGCTTGTATTTAGCACCTGCTTCTGGGTAATAAGAATCCTTACAAACCCACTAAAATATAACCCATCTCCTTTTTAAACTTTTGATCCTAAATTGTTCAAGAGTCCTACTTTGAGTACATACATGATTTTCCCCCTAATCTATAGTGTATTTAGCTCTCATTCTTTTTTGCTCCCAGGGTCTTAGTCTATTTCTGAATTTGAATCTCAGATATATTTTTTTCCGTATCAAATATCCAGTCACCATAGGCATTTATAGATATGCTCCGAGAGGCTGGGGGGAAGGGGTGCTTTAATTAGCACAGTTCTTTGAATTAAGCTCATTGAATGAGCTTTAGGTAAAAGCATTCCGATGCCACTTTTCAGCATGAAAATGCTGATACACGTGATGCTGGAGTCTGCTGAAGCATGGTAATTACCACACTCCAGCAGACTCGGTTAATCGAGTCTGAGCCAGCGTGCTGTAATCACAGTGTGTTGGAGCAGCTTCCCTGCACATGTATAGGAGCCCCATGGTATCACTTATTTCTGTAAAGAAAAATCTTTTCCCATATGACAAAATCTGAAATTGCTCAAATATTCTGGTAAATGGTGATAGAGAACAGAGAGGGGCTTTAATGATGAACATTTTTGTGGAAATTGATCAAAAATACATTTTGTATCTGGTCATGAATAGAACTACTGGATCTCTAGGACCAATGTCAAAGTCCACCAGCATTTACACCTACATTGTGTAATCATTTCTGACAAAAATGTCTGTAGTGTTTAGATCTTCAAGGAAGGAAGAATAAAAAGAAAATCCGGTGCCTGAACCTGTTTGCACCAGGTATTGGTCTCTGGTTGCTCATTGTAAATTCAAAGTAACTCATTTGTAGTCAGTGCTATTGCTCTAGTCCTACAGTGGTGTTAGCTAACTTAGGTGTATCACCATTATTTGGTAATTAACTCATTTACCTGAAGAGTTCATCCAGTATGTCTACAGGTGCTTGACCTCGGTACGTCTACAGGTGCTTGACCCTGGTGCTTGACCTCAAAATATCTATAATTGGAGCCAGGGGTGCTGTGGATTGAAGCAGATATAAATCTAACAGGCTTCTGCTATTTTGTGACATTTTCTGTGAGATTTAGCGATTAAAATTCTTCAAACCCATATAAAATTTTACTTGAAACAACACCTCACAGGTGCAAGCAGAAGAAGGGCTGGCAGTGGCAGTGGCTCTGGCATTGTGTCATCTTTCAACCATTTATCTGAGACTCTTAATCCACTGCCTTTGTCTACCTGCCCCTCTTTCAAAGCAGACCTTCCCAAGGAAACTGCACTGTAAGCTGCTCCTTGGTCCCAAAAGGTTCCCTTTTCCTTGCTTCCACTTACCAAGTTTACAGTGAAGAAGGTGAGATAAAATTTCCAGGTAACTCACTGGTGAACTCCCCCTTCATTGGGATTATACTGCAAGCAAGGATCTTAAGTATTGGTTTAACTGGGTATGTCTATGATGTAAAAATCGCGGTTCGTTTCTCGGGAGGCGAAAAAAACCTTCAGCCACAGACACACTCTATTAGCAACACAAAAGGTATATATTTGCAAATAGGGTCAGAGAGAGAGACAAAAGATCAAGCACTCTGCTGCCCCCGAGGGAAACTGCCCAGCTGGCTTTATCCC
>NW_017728907.1:1972138-1989451 GCF_001723895.1 Crocodylus porosus | reverse complement strand
TTACTGTAACAAAGAGATAGTAACTTTGCAAAACAAAGAGAGAGTGATACCTTAATACAAAGAGCTCTCAGTAGCTCTCCCAGTTCTCTCACCAGGGAGGGCTGACAGCTGCGCTGTTTTAACAAGACTTATTGATAATGCATTTTTAATAATATTTCTAACATCTACATGAGATGTTTAATGCGTGATGGCCTAATAACACTGCGCAGTAGTGTACCAGGCAAAAACTGTGCAAGTATGCCACTGCACAGTGGTATTAGTCTACTGTGGAGTAAGCATCACTAAAAATCCATGTGCCAATGCTACTGCACAGGAACTGTAGTTCCTGTGCATTTAGTTAATACTTCATTAATAAAGCACCAAGCTAAATGTGCAGTAACTACTGCACATTAATGAATGTGTAGACACTCCCATTGCTGAGTTTTGGTTACTTACACTAAATATATGTAGGTTAACCACTCTTAATTAAGAAAAAAGTTTACCTAAAAAGGCTCCCCTGCAACAGTGGGGGTTGGAAACTGACTTGTGAACTACCCTGTTTGCTTCCCCTGTTCCCTCACTCCCTAGTTGCTCAGGGTGTGTTCTTTTATACCAGAAATGGGCAAAGTCCAGCCCACGGGCTGGATCCGGTTGGTAGTGGACTCCATTTCCCAGCCACCCTGTGCACGGCTTTAGTCTGTCTCCATGGAGATCCCAGCTGCAGCTGCACATGAAAGCTCAAGGCTGGGGTTGCCATGGAGACCAGTCCCAGCTGCACTGGCAGGGTGTGTGGCAGAGCAGGGCAGGTGGCTGCTTTGGAGCTGCTTGGATCTTGCTTTGGGGGCAACTTGCTCTGGAGCCAGGGCACAGCCATGATCTATAGCCTGCATGCTCTGGACAGAGGCACACAAATAGGGGATCATGGCTCTGCCATGGCTCCTTGCAGCAGTAATAACCTGGTCTGGAGCAGGGAGAAGGCTGTAATCCCCTGCCTGTGCTTCCCTGCCTGGACTGTGCAGGGTACAGATGCCCTGGTTCTGGAGCAAGCTGCCCCCACTGAAAGATCCTAGTGGCTCCGGAGCAGCCTACTGCCCTGCTCTGCCTCATGCCCTGCCAGTGCAGCTGGGGCTGGTCTCCATAGCAATTCTAGCCTTGAGCTTTCACAGCAGAGCTCTGGCTGGGGTTTCCATGGAGATTGCCCCAGCTGTGAGGGCCAGGGCTGCTGGGAAATGGAGTCTGGATGCTGGCCTGATTGGTCATTTTGCCCACCCCTGTTTTATACTCTATTGAGCCTGGCTCTGCCCCCTTGTAAGGGCTTTTGTCAGACAAAAGCAATCACTCAGCTAGCATCATTTCCAGCTGCTCAGAGCACCCACCCAAAACACATACAGACCACCAAACAAATACTCAGCCAGCTGAACACACAGGCAGCCCTGGCTCACTTACCTTCTAAGAGCAGGGTCTGGTGTCTGGTTTCTGTTACTCCTCTCCTTCCTCCTCTTTCTCCCTGTGAATTGCTTGCAAACTCCCATTTGCTCCCTGTGTTTGTGTGTGTGCATGTGTGTGCATGTGTACACGTGTGTATGAGTCTCCAGGATACCTGGTTTTGTGTATATGGAGGAAGGAGCACACACATACATACCAACACAAAACTCAGGGATCCAACATATACACACACAACCTTGGTGGGCACAGGGTGCACTGAGTGAGCATGCAGGTGGCTCATGGCCACGAAGACACATGCCATACTGAGCTTCTTCCACATCAGGTCCAAGTGGGTGGCTGTGATGTCCCTGCCAGCCAATCAGGTGCAGCTCATCTGTTCAGCTTCTCCCTGGAGTCTTTAGCAGGGCATGTTGGGGAGGTGTGTGGGAGCCCCCTCTACCTGTTGTACTCAGCCCATGCAGGCAGGCTCTGAGCCCTCTGCCCCATTCCCACATAAAGGCTAATGTGTTTTCTGCTTCCTTCTGACTCAAATAGGGGCACTTAGATTACAGCTCAAAATTTAGAGCACTTTTGTTACAGGCTTCTTGAATGCTTGTATTTAGTCAGAGTTTTTGCCTGAGGATTGGACTGTGGAAATGGCCAGGCAGATGGGCTGTCACAGCTAGGAGCTGCAAATTCTGGGGACAAATTGCTGGTCTTGGAAGGCAAATCCAAGAGATACAACATCCACATTGTAAGAGTGCCTGAGGGGTCCAAACAAGGTAATCCTACTGAGTTTGTGAAAAACTCTCCTTAATGATTTAGAGCTAGAGGGAAAAACCAAGGGCCTTCCTGATCCTTCTGTTGTTTAGCACCAAAGAGAGAGTGCTCAAAGCTGCCATAGAACTAGGAAAGATGACATGGGATGAATTTGGCATTTGTATAATACCATTTCCTGATTTTCCCTACGAGGTGACTGAAAAGCAGGCTCTGTTTAAAACAGCAAAAGTATGGGCCAGATACAAGCAGTTGAGATACTTTGTGAAGTATCCTGCCATCTGAACATGATTCACCAAGGGAAAGCCTTCAGTTTTTCTGACCCTAAAACGTAGAAACCTTTATTACATCAATATGATCTGGAGAGGACAATTTCATGGAAAAATCTGGGTTGTACAAAAAAGGAGAAAAAAAAGTGAGGGTCTTTACATTGTTAAACAGTGCTTATCAATGCGTGGCATTCATATAATTTTTGTTAATGTCATTTGTCTTTATTTTTGTAGGGTGGGAGAGGGCTTTGGGCTATATCTGCCCAAACCTTTCTGGTGGACATGGTACATCATATAATAAGTTCGATTTTAGTATTTTTTTGTATGTAATTTTGTTTTTCTTTTCCTTTCCCACCTCATGATTTTTTCAAGTGTGCTCTTGGAGCATATGCTATAAGCTCTAAATATATGAGAGAATGTTGATATTGCAAACAATGGAAGTATAACGATAAAGGTTACACATTTAAATGAAGGAAACTGGCAAATTGCCAGCTACGTACAAATTTGAATATAGAAAATGAAATAATTGAGAATGGCCAGTCTTATTAAGTGTATATCTTGGAATGTTAAGGGCTTTAACAGCCTATTAAAAAGAGCATATTTTCTTTTCTTAAAAAACAGAGGCCTGATATTTGTATGCTCTAAGAAACTTATCTGTCAACAGAGGAATCTCAAAAATTGTAGCATGGCTGGGTGGGGTTAGCAATCTGTAGTGGCCAATGCCTCCATTGGTTCTATGGCTGTTTCAGACCACGCTGAGGTGTAGCTTCAGCTCTTCGTTGCAGGTAGACCAGTTGTAAATAATTACTGGTGAATTCACATCCTCTTGTTGAATGATTATACATTTGAAGCATTCATTTTAGAGGAATTAAAAAAATTACGTAACGTAATCCAATTTACTGCTTCTTCAACTTCAATTTTATGGGAAACTACTAGTCTTTTTATGATGGAGTATAATCTCATATGTTTCTTCAAAAAGGGGGTAGGGTACAGAAATAGATACTTTAATAAGAAAGAAAAAAAATAAATTCTTAGATGAGGATTATGTCACAAATCCTTTGATAAACTATGCATTCTTACCAATATTAGATATGAATTGAATAAAGTGCTGTCCCAAAAGGTGAAGCATGCTTTATACAGGGATCAGGGAAATGTGCAGGAAAGTTACTAGTATATAGATTAAAGAGTAAATCCAGGCATAATAAAATAGCAACTATAAGAGAGTCTCCATGGAATATGCATATGATGCAGAGACAAATCAGTCAGCTTGTATTCTGACTTGTAAACCAAGAATCTGAATGTTATTAGTGAGGAACTAGGTACAGTTGTGAGGTTTATACATATTCAACAAGTTTTAGCAATGAAAGAGGAAGTTTTGGAGGCTTCTTTATCATTAGATGGAATTATTTTAGTCGTAAAGCACATAAACAGAAATAAATCTCTGGGCAGGTGGTTTCCTGTGGAGTTTTATATAAAAAAGATATATTGTTATGTCAATTATTGAATGAGTATAATGATACAAAAAGCCAAGGTTCAGTACTAACCACTTCATGAAAAACTATTATTTCTGTAATTCCTGAAACAGGCAAGGATTTGATAAATTGTTATAACTGTAGAGCATTTTTTAAAAATGAATGCAGTTAAAATCTTAACCAAAATGTTATTGCATAGATTACAGTATAGAATCATAGAAAGTTAGGGTTGGAAGGGACCTCAGGAGTTCATCTAGTCCAACCCCTTGCTCAAAGCAGGACCAGCCCCAACTAGATCATCCTACCCAGGGCTTTGTCTAGTTGAGTTTTGAAAATCCCCAGTGATGGAGCTTCCACCATCTCTATGGGTAACCTGTTCCAGTGTTTTACTATCCTCCTAGTGAGAAAGTTCTTCCTGATATCTAACCCAAACTTCCTTTGTTGCAACTTGAGACCATTGCTCCTTGTTCTGTCTTCTGTCACCACTGAGAATAGCCTAGCTCCATCCTCTTTGGAACCATCCTTCAGGTAGTTAAAGGCTGATATTAAATCCCTCCTCAGTCTTCTCTTCTGCAGACTAAATAAACCCAGTTCCCTCAGCCTCTCCTCATAACTCGTGTGCCCCAGCCACCTCACCATTTTTGGTGCCCTTCACTGGACTTTCTCCAACTTGTCCATTTCCTTTCTACAGTGGGGGGCCCAAAACTGAACACAGTACTTCAGATATGGCCTTACCAGTGCAGAATAGAGTGGAATAATTATTTCCTTTAATCTGCTGGCAAAGGTCCTACTACTGTAGAGCCCAGTATGCTGTTAGACTTCTTGGCAACAAGGGAATACTGCTGACTTATATTCAGTTTATTGTCCACTGTAACCCCCAGGTCCTTTTCTGCAGAGCTGCTGCCCAACCAGTCAGTTCCCAGCCTGTATCAGTGAATGGGATTGTTCCATCCTAGTGCACAGGACTTTATACTCATCCTTGTTGAACCTCATGAGATTCCTTTTGGCCCAATCCTCCAATTTGTCTAGGAACAGATCCACCAGAAGTTAATTCATAACAGTCGAGTAGGATTTATCAAAAAAGGCATGGTTCAGACAATGTATGTCAGGTTACTGATCCAGTAGCAGTGATACAAAATTCTGAAGTTCCTATGGTTCTTTTACCACTTGAGGCAGAGAAGACCTTTGATTGTGTTTTTTTTTCTGTATTACAAAAGTTGAGCTTTGATAAAAAATGTATAAGGAAGATACAGCTGCTCTATAGAAATCCCACATTAAGAGTTGGGACCAATCATATGTTATTTGATCCATTTCCTTTATAAAGGGGGGCTCAACAAGGTCACCCATTATCCCCCTTTGTTTGATTTAGCATATGAAACCATTGGCTACAGCTGTAAGGAATAAGGCATTGAGGTAGGAGATAGTGAGTGCAGTATCTTGCTGTATGCAGATGACACAATAATACTTTTGTCACAGCCTGAGAGCTCAGGTTCTGCCCTCTTATCATTAATCAATAATTTTAGCTATCTATCTGATTATAAAATTAATGTGGACTAAATTTGAGTTACTTGGACTACCTCAGCATATCACAAAGGTATGTTTAGCAAGTGGAAATTTCAGTAGCTAATATCAAAACTTATTTGGGTATTAAAATATGCAATAATATTAATATTACTGTCTGCCAAAACTTTCAGAAGCCTCTTGATGTTATCAAGTAAGTAAAGGATCTGAACTAATGGAACAGTTTAGCAACACTCTTATGGGAGTGCGTTATTTTAAAATTTAATTTTAATATTTTAAAAATGACAGTCTTATTGCATCTAAGTTACCTATTATGTAACCTACCCATTGTAATCTCCCAATCCTATTTTTTTAAAATCAAAAAATATTCAACAGATTTCTGGGCTTTCATCAAAAAAGTTTTCAGGACTTGACTTTCATCAAAATAATTGCAACTATTAATTGAAATGGATGGTTTTCATCTTCCAAACCTTAAACAATATCACAGTTCTTTCTTAGAAGTCAAGCTATATAGTGGGTTACTGAAATAACTGTTAACTCTTTTGCATGTACGGGAATGGAACAGATGCTTTTGTTCCTGTTCTATTATCTACCATCACAAGCTCTACTTTCCATCGTCTTTCAAACTTCCAAATTCCTACAATTTTGGCATCCTGACAAACTTGGAAAAATTTGGCAAACTTGCCAAAGGTCCATCCTTTGCAACATCAGTAAACTTCAATTTGGGGCAATCCCTTTTTGAAGTATGTGGCCTACAAACTAAGTGGATAGATAAAGGTATTGTGTATATAGGGCATTTTCTAGTAGGAAAACATATTAAATCCTTTTCTGAATTATGTGATGACTTTGACATTCCAAAAATAATTGAATAGCAATATATGTGGTTGTAGTATTCAAACTGAATCCTTTGCAGTTTTTGCTCTTACAGAGGGTCTTATTAGTGATATGGAGAATTATATTACTGACTCGGAAGCGTAGGTCATTTCCAAAGGTTGAAATCTGGTATGATGAGACAGCATAGCTACATCTGTGGTGTGAGTCATGTTTATCAGGCTTAAGTGTTTTGAGAAATTTAGTACAATTTGGAAGGGGACAAAGGCAGACAAGGTTCTTTGGGTAAATCTGATATCTTTTATTAGACCAACTAAAATAGCTGGAAAATTCTTCTTTGCAAGCTTTCAGGTACAAACACCCTTCTTCAGTCAGAGGGAGCATCTGCAGTTGTTTTGTGCTCTCCTGGATGGGACTGAAGCCTGTACACATGAATGCAGGCCAGTGAAAATGAGAATGTGTGACAGTGATGGTCAGAGGTGTTGAGAGACAATGGGTGAAAGACAGGTGGGTGGTGGGAAATGAAATGGTGACCTGGTGATAGAATGTAGCTAGTAAATTGTAGATAGGTTACTTGGGGTATCAAATGGTAGGCAGGTCATAATGTGCCATAAATCCAATGTCTATATCTAGTCCATGATTTTTGTATCCAATATATTGATGAAGGTGAAGTTCGTAGGCTTGTCTGTGAAAAGTATTTTGTAAATCCCCTTTAAGGATTAGAACTGAGAGATTGGAGACAGAGTGGTTATCTTGTGAGAAATGTGTACCCACAGGTAATTGGATATTTTTGTCTTTGATAGATTTTCAGTGTGCGTTGATTCTGGTATGCAGTTGTTATTTGGTTTCTACTACATATTTTCCACTAGGCATTTAGTGCCCTGGATGAGGTATATTACATTTCTGGAAGTGCAGGTGTAGAGACCCAGGAATGGTGATGGTTCTGTTGTGGGGTTGCAGTTACTGTACAAGTGGTAGAGATACGTTAGCAGGTTTTACATTTATTGTCATGGCATGGTTTGGATCCATTCAGTGTGTTTTGGGCCATAGGAAATTTGCTTTTGGTGCTTCTCACCAACCTCATTACCAGAAGCAAACTTCCTCTGGCTCAAAACATACCATGTGGGTCCAGACTGCTTCCTAGTTGTTTGTCCAAGTTTCTACTTGTAAGCTTCTTTTCTTTTGTTTTAGCTCACTGAAGAGCTCCCTGATAAGCCAAGGTGGGCTTCTGTGCATGGTGATGGTTCATTCTTGTGCCTTCAATAAACTTTCTTTAAAATACAACCAGCTCTCCTGCACTCCTTTCCCTTCATACAGGCCTCTCAGGGGATCCTGCCCATCAGTTCCCGAAGTGAGTCAAAGTCTGCTTTTCTGAAGTCCAGGGTCCTTACTCTGCTGCTCTCCTTCCTTTCTTTCCTCAGGATCCTGAACTTAATCATCCCATGGTTGCTGCTGCCCATGCATTACAACATTCCCCACCAATTCTTCCTTGTTTGTAAGCAGCAGGTCAAGAAGACCATGGCTTCTAGTTGGCCTCTACACCACTTGCAGGAGGAAGTTGTTTTTTGCACTTTCCAAAAGCTTCTTGGATCATCTGCACACTGCTGTGTTGTCCTCCCAGCAGATGTCAGGGTAATTTAAATCCCCCATGAGAACCAGAGCCTGTGATCAGGAAACTTCTGCTAGCTGAAGAAAGCCACGTCCACCTCATCCTCCTGGTCTATAGCAGCCCTCTATCACAACATCACCCTTGTTGCTCTCCCCTCTGGCCCTAACCCGGATACTTTGACCAGGCCTATCTCTAGTTTCATACTGGAGCTCTGAGCAATCATACAGCTCTTTTACATAAAGCACAACTCCTCCTCTTATTCTGTCCTGCCTGTCCTTCCTGAACAGTTTTTATCTATCCATGTCAGTGCTCAACTCATGTAAGCTATCCCAGCTAAGACTCTGTTATTCTAATCACATCATAGTTCCTTGACTGGGTGAGGACTTCCAATTCATTCTGCTTGTTTCCCAAACTCCTTGTATCCATGTACAGACACCTGAGATAATTATCTGATTGCCCTACTTTCTCTGTTGACTCTTCCTGCTTGTGCTTCCTCCATGTCACCCACTTCCCCACTTACCTCAGGGCTTTGATTTCGGTCCCTGGCAAATCTAGTTTAAAGCCCTCCTTACTATCTAAGTGAGCCTGTCTGTGAAGGTACTCTTCCCTCTCTTTGTAAAGTGGACCCCGTCTCTTCCTAGCAATCCTTCTTTTTAAAACAACCTTCCATGGTTGAAGAAGCCAAAGCCCTGCTGGTGACAGCATCTGCAAAGCCATGCATTGATCTGCAGGATGCTCCTACCTGGGCCCTTCCCCTTGACTGAGTATTGAGAAGGATGCCGTGTGAAACCCTGTGTCCTTCATCCTTGCACCCAGAGATGTGTAGTTACTTTTTTCTGCTCAGCAACACCCCTACAAGTAATATTGCTGCCCACATGGATGAGCAGAATGGCGTAGTAGTCAGAGGGCTGGATGAATCTGTGTAATCCTTCCATGATGTCTCAACTCCATGCTTTTGGTGAGCAGCAGACCTCCCAAGACAATAGGTTAGGCCAGTAGATGGATGCCTCTGTCCCCTGCAGAAGGGAGTCCCCAACCACCACCACCTGTCACTTCCTCTTAGTGGCAGTGGAACACGCTCCTTTTCCTTTGTTGCTAGGGTTCCATATCTGTTCTTCAGGCAAACCACTGCAGGTGGGGATGAAGACTTCTGCTTGCTGCTAGAGGTTTTCCAGTTTGTAGCTTCTAATTGCCACCTTCTTGGGAGTCCTTGACCTCTTCTTTTTCTAGCATATCCTCTGGCAGTCCTTCCTCTGCAATCCTAGAGGTCTTCTTTAGGACTGAATTGATGAAGTCTTTATGGCAGAGGATGCTTTCCAGCTTTGCCACCTCCTCCTGTAGCTCTCTTGCCCACTTCCTGAGGGACAACCCCAGGAGGCACTTTTCACATTGTAGGAATATTGAAAGCCCATTGTTTTCTACCTGAACTGTTGCCTAACGCCCCCAAAAGCTCTTAATCAAGAAATTAAAATACATGTGTTAAGAAAATATGAAAACATTAAGACTGGAATTGGAAGAGTTACCTTGATTCAATCATTTTCCACTTGCCATGTTAACCCTCCATCACTGCTATTACTCAAGCTGACTTATGCCATGCATTTAACCTCAGTGTTGACCCCTTATGTCATCCTTTAATGGAGATATGCTACTGGTTCTGTCCTATTGATTTGATTATTATGGTATAATATTTTGTAAAGATGTTAAATGGGCTAGAAAGGAGGAGTACATGAAGTTTGTTTGCCCTGTGCATTTCCTATTCATGCGGTGTGCTGATGAATACTTCTATTAAGCTAAAATGATTAATTTTTAGATGTTATGAACTGTGAGGATTATATTACAATACATGCTTATATAGAATGTTAAACTTTTAAGTTTAATTATAACACTATGAACTAACTAACATGTGAAGTAAATGTTACTGCAACTTGTTAGTTATTCTATATTGAGAATAGATTCCTTAATTACAAAGAGATTATAAAAATCTTATTTCCCAGGACTTTGCTTTTTAATCTTTGTGCATACCTATGCAAATTCTGGGAGGTTGAAAAGTAGGATGAATTGACCTGCTGTCATGTTCTGTGACTAAATTGTCTTTTTTACTTCATCTAGCTTATTTCAAAGCTAATTCAGGTACTTCTACACTGTAATGCAGTCTGCAGTGAGGGATGTAAAATCAATTAAGTACCCGTTTAAACTCCCCTAATGTTACTAGTTAACCGAAAACATGTATCTACTGAGGACTGCTCCCCACTCCTTCTCTGGGTTGCAGCTGTGACCTGTGACAGCCCCTTGCTTACCGCTGCTGACTGCAACTTTATGGGGCTGTGACAGGGCTCACTGCTGCTGCTTGTAACAAGCCTTGGTCCCTGGGAAGCTGCATGCCAGTGGCAGCAGCAAACTGGGAAAGCTCCTTGCTCACTGCTGCTGCTGGTGAATGGCTGCCTTGGGCCTAGGGCTGCAATGGGCTGCACCAGGGTCTGTGGAGCCCTGGCTTTGCTTGTTGCTGGCGGCGGTTGCACACTTGCCTCAGGGTGGATGGCTGGGAAGGGTCTGGGGTTGTACTGCCACAAGAAGGATTGAGTCTCTCTTGGCTCCCCCTCTGCTTCCCTGCTGTACTAGGTACTGGTCCCCTCTCCTCCTCCCTACTCTGTTGACTTCAGGGGAATTTCACTGCTTCCATTCCCCACTTCCCTGCCAGACTGCTCCCCACCCCATGCTAAACAGTGACCGGTAAAATATTACCAGCTGTCAATATGTGAATGGTTAAACTTTTCAAAGTTTAACTGTATACATCCCTATTTGCAGTGCAGATATAGCCTGTAAGACAGACAAATCTAATAGAAGTTGGGCAGCCAAGTGGTTGGATAGGAGGGCTGGGATTAGAGTTTGGGAGCTATGGTTTATACTCCATTTCTAGAGCAGACATTTTCTACTGAAGGATGTACATGATAAACTTCAAAATTAGAGTAAAACTGAAATGCACAAGGGATTTCTCAGTTTTAAAGAGCAACGTCCCTCCTTGTGTATGTACCTCTATGCTAAGATCACATGAATTGCTCAGGCATAAATCTTTGGAATCATATAGCCCTTTATCAAAATGTATACTTGGTAGTTTTGTTTTATTTTTCTTTAGTACATTGGTTGAAGGTAAATCTCTCTCCTTTTACAAGTGGAATACTTCCCCTAAGGAGTTAACTAATATCTTTCTGAAACATTCTGAGGGTAAAATTGAAAAGTCCTCAATATGTGTCCCTGATTTTCTGACTTTATTGCTTATTTGTTTAGTCTGATGGGAATAAGCTTTGTCTATTGTGCTTGAAGAATAAAAGAAGATTTTGTGCTCCCATGGGGCAAAAGCAGTTTTCACTGGCATTTTAGTGAAATATTAAAGGTAAAGTAGATTTAGAGGGACATACTGTAAAGGCTGTCACAGTGATCAGAGAAGCGCTGGAGTGAGGAAAAGGGACAGCTAAGTGTGTAGGTGGAAAGACGGCACATTTGTGCAAAGGTATGAGTAACCAAAGTTATGAATTGGTTGCAGATGGAAGCTGGCAAGCAAGAAAAGTGGAACAAAATTATATTGACATCCCTGTGTTGTCTAAAGACCACTACAAGGCCATTAGTATTGTTGCATACCCAGCAGGGAGGTGCTGTCAGGGTGAGATTTTACTTAGGCAACCGGTATTGATTTTTGGTCTGCTAACAGGACGTAAGAAGGAAAAGATTATTTTTGCCATATTCATATTTATGGGCCACAAAGTGGGGTGCTTGATGCTGAAATGCAGATTGTGTGGTGTGTTTTCCTTTATTTTACTTGGGGGAACAAAATAATTTCTTTGAATTGCCTTTAATACTTAAGGTGCCTGTAGAAGCGCAGTGATGCTACTCTAATGTGCTATAATTAAAGCACATTGGAGCAGACTCAATTAATCAGTGTACTGGAGTGTGCTAATTAGCATGCTTCAGCAGCCTGTGCATGTTGTGTATTCAGCGTCCCCACACTTCATAATGGCAGTGGGGTTGCTTTAACTAAAGCTTGTTGAATGAGCTTTAGTTAAAACACCACCATCTCCATTTTGAAGCATGGGGCATTCAATATACGAGACACATACTCAGAGCCACACTAATTAAAGCGACCCTCTCCCACCCCTGGAGCACATGTAGTGACTCTTGCTTGCTTTTCTTTCAGCACCACCCTTTTAAATCCTCTTATTAGGGCACTCTGATGTGCATATTTAAGAATCCAACATGTTTGGCAATAGATTGAAGCGTCACATTCAGAGCGTTTTCTTTTTTTCATGTTGCAGGATTAATTTTGAGTGACTTGTTTGTGCTCTTGATATCTCCAGATTGATAACCCTTGAAACTGATTGCCCTCTGTGTATCCATAAAACATGTACAGCATGCAATCAGGCTTCTCTTTGCTGATCTGAAGCTAACACTAAAGGTTTGATCCAGAGCTCATGGAAGTTCAAATGAAGAACCCTAAGTGATTTTCTCTCTGACCTGCTGTCTTTTGGGTCTTGATTTTGATATAGCCAACAAGTCTGGCAGCAGATGTTTTCTGATGAGGACACTTGACTAGAAAGGATTAGTTACAGGCTACAATGTCATTTCAAATGGGCCATGAAACTCCAATCAAATTGTTAGCTACTTTCATTTACAGGTTTGGATTTGAATTTGACAATCTAGTGATTGAGTACTATAGTGTCCTATTTATTAATCCCTTTCACCTTACAATGTATTCTCCAAGTTGTGTCTGTAATTCACTTTTCTGTTTATTTATTATTGCCCATTTAAAGGATTTATGACTTGGATTTTTTTTCTGGGGAGAAAACCTGCATTTGACAAAGGGAAGCTTTAGTTTGAAAAAAAAATAGGTATTTGGTAAATATATTTTATCATAATTTTTAATATAAAGAAGCATGGTGTTTGAACTTGCTGTGAATTATCCAGGGTCTTTATAGATGGGTATGGAATATCTAGACAAAAATATGGAAGAAAAAGGATTTTTATTTATTTTTTACTGTTTAACTAATACCTATCCTATTTTGAGTACATCTCATTATAGATGTTTAATTTAAAAAAAAAACCCTAGCTGAGAGTCCCTTTCAATTAAAAAAATGCTACAGTCTTAGAAATATATATGTGATAATTAAAACAATAATTCACCAATAATAAATATCCTTAGCTAGCCATCCATTTTCTTCTACATGTTTATACTGTTTTGTTGGTGAAGCCTGCTTAAAAGTCATCCTGCTGTTCATTCGATCAGAGATTATTACTATGGAGGAGAGATTGGAAAAGCCTGCTGTTTCCAAGGGGACAAAATGAAAATGTTCCTTTGGGAATTTGTCCCTTTAATTATGGGTAATTTTATTACAAATTGGTTTCGATCACTAAAACACCAGATTAAACCTCAGCATTTACTGTGGTCAGTTTTATTAGCACAGCAGATTACATGTGGCTTTCTTTGTCCTGTACTGAGTATGTGCTTCATTACTTATTCTCACTCTTAATATGTTTTCAAAATATCTGAGGGGAAGAGTACCATTTGAGCTATTGTAAGAATGATCTGTTTTGTACAATTTTAAATTTGGTATATTTCTCTATTAGGTGGCAGTTGTGAGCAGGTTGAGTCCATTGCAGCTCTCAAATCAGCACACAGGCACATGGACTGGGCACAGACATTCAAAAAGCCTGATGCAGAATTGATCTAAGTTACATGGTTTTCTATAAGTGGTGTAGTTTAGACTGTAACAAACAGAGCACACATTCGACCTGTGGTGGGGATGGGGGTGGGAAGGGGGCAAATTTTAGACTGGGTTCTGCCGTTTTTAAACTCGTCTATGTGAGCCGAATTTCTGTTCTTTTATGGATATAGACTCATTTTGCATGCCAAACTTCTGTTCTATAGACCAGTTTCCAATTGCTTGTACCAATAAAACTGTAATGTCTGTACCTGGTCTTGAGATTTGTATAAGATGTTCCAAGTGGTTTAAATGTTTTCCAACCCACTTTGTTTCTTAGATAACGGACAACAGAAATCAAGCCTCCTCTAGCTTCTTTCAGAGTCCTCTATTTCCTGCAGTTCCCTCTGCCCTGCATGGGGAGGTGCCAAACCTTTCTTTACTAATCAGATATGGAATCATCCAATTTTGAGGCAGTTTCAATCAGCAGAAATGTCTCTTCCTGTCTGTACCAGATACAGGTTGAAAAGAAGTCTGTACCTTCTGATGAATTATTTGTTATGGATTATTCACTGACAACTATAATTGGAACAATTATGCAATTTGTAGGATTGAACCCAATTTTGCCATTCACTCAGTTCTTTACATAGTAACTCACTCTCTACCTGAGCTTTGCCTAATCAGACTAAGAACTCCTTAGGGGTGCCACACTGTTTTCTTTTTTCTGTAGTGTTTCAACATTATATAAATAATAAGTATAATTCTGTAATGATCCAGGTGCATTGTGCACAATAACTTTATAAGACCTAAATATGAAGCTGGTTTTATTTAGAAATTGGTAGGCTTTTTTTTCCTATTATCATTTAATCAGTAGGAACATAAAATTTTGCAAGAGAATGGATGAGGAGAGTGATATCTATTTAGATTGTAAGCTCTGTAGGATAAGGACCGTCTCTTACTGTGGGCTGGTATAATACCTCTGATACTAGTTTCTCTGAAGGCTGGACTGTAATATATATAACAATGTTAATTTTGCATTATAAATATTTTGCAAAAATATTGACCTTTCATGGTAATTTTACGTTTGCTGGGAATATCTGACAAAGTCAAAAGCTAGCAATTTTCTAACTCAACTCTCCCTTTTTTGCATATTAATATCCAGCTAAATTGTCATCCTAATGCTTTACATACAATTTACAGGCTAAAGATCTTGAATTCTTGAACTTGAATTTCCTTAGAAATGAGACTATAATCTCTTACTATTATGTTGACTGAGCTTCTAAGTATAGAAATATGTGCAATGTTACTGGTAAATTCTATGATGAATCCCTGCTTTACAATAACAGCTGACAAGCACCTGTTCACAAGCCAGTACAATAGATATTGTTTCCTCCTATGCTGGTTGATAGTAAATGATTACAGATAAGCTGTAGAATATCTGTTTATTCATGACAACTTTTTTTGTCTTAGAAATGAAGGAAATGTTAACAATTCAGAACGCTGCCTAGGAATGGCAATTAATTTAATTCTCCCTCTCTGGTGACAATGGAAATTTTTGTCTCTGTCTGATGCAAGCTTTCTTGTCTGAGCTTTCTAAGCTTGAATCATAGTCATATAAGGTACTTTATAATAATAGGTGATACCTTCAGGCTAGCAAATAGAAAGGAATAAATACACAGTTCTGTAGAAATATATGGAGTGTCTCAATTGTAACTTCATGTATATGAGATCATAGGGTTTACAGTTTCTTGGAAAATCTCAATTAACAAACATATGAGCAAATTCAGTAGCATATATGTTAATGTGTAACTATATCTGCAACTTGATTACCTGTTCTTTCATTATTTATCACCTGGTTTTGGGATGGACCCATGGTCATGTTCATGTTTCATAACCAAACTGTAGTAGTATGGAGAGGAGACAATTACAGGGCTCCAAATAAAGGCAAATTTCCTATAGGATAGGCCAGTAATTTCTTGGGGTTTGTATGCCAGTTAATGCAGGGTGACTTAAACATGAGCAGGTTCATCCACTAGAGCCTACTGGCACTCTATATTGGCAGCACATTTATATGTGTTAAGCTGCATTTATTATGCCTTGAATAAGGCCTTTAAGAGAGTCCTTTCCTTTGCAGAATCTATATTCTACAACACCTCTTCCATTTTTTCTCTAGCAAATGCTTTTCTAATACCATCTCCTTGCCATTAGGGGCACAAATGAATGGCTTAAGCCACTTACCACTAAATTATCAATGGATCATACCTAGACGGTGACTAAAATACTGATGCAGTTAGAACAATCTCAGAGAAACTGAATGTCAATCATGCAATGAGAGAACTGCATTTTCCCCATGCAATAGGATCTATCAGTGAGGAGCAGGGGACTGAAGCATTAATGTTATCAGGCCACTGAATAAAGTGTTTTCTCCCACTGAGTAAAACAAATAATGCACAACAAAAATATTTTAAATAAAGTTTAGTCAGTCCAAGCCTTTATTAACAAAAAAAAAATCATTATATTATATGTTTTAATTTAAGGGGGAAATTGCATTTGTTCTTTTCTAACTTAAGTTAGAATTAGATATATTTATTTTTTCAATAATGAAAGAGTAGCTGTAAAAGCTGTTCATGCTTTGCAGATATTTTTGCTTTGAAATAAAAATGCAATACACCCCATCTGGGTTTAATATATTTTAAATGTATAGCTTGATGTGAAATTACTAACTTTTCAAGTAAGAATTGTATGCCAGTCACAAAAGACTTTTAAATGATTTTTTTTTGTATAAATTAAAGACTAATGAAGCATATTAGGGACCTGCTTCAGAAGTCCCCTTCCAAAATGGGATTGTAATTATGGAAAACCCTGCTAAATTACTGTATGGTCAAATAATATTGTTGGAGTTACGACACTTAATTGACCCTATTGTGGTGAACATAAAGAGGCATTGGTTTGAAGGGATATTAAATATTGATATTGGCTGAAATATCAACTCATCATCTTTATTGTTACATACATTCTCAATGTCTTTATCAGAACTCTATGCATGTCAAAAATAAGAGTGATTTTTTTTTAAAGAAAGCAGATTTAAGTCTCTTAAAATTCTGATTTAAAATCTCCAGTCCATCTCTATCTAAATTTTCTTACTAATGTGGTGTAATAACAACAGAAATAGACATAGAATTCTGATCTCCTGACTCCCAGGAGTGTGAGTCTTTTTACTTTTTTGAAACCAAGATTCTACAATTTTTTAGTCTACTGATTTCCATGCCCCTATAAGCTTAAAGACACTTCATAGATTTTCTCAGATTTCATAGATTTCATAGACATTAGGGCTGGAAGGAACCTCAGAAGATCATCAAGTCCAGCCCCCTGCCTGAAGAGCAGAAAGTCAGCTGGGATCATAGGAAAGATAAGCATCCAATTTACTCTTGAAGGTGTTCAGTGTAGGTGCCTGAACCATCTCCGATGGCAAGCTTTCCAGACCTTGGGGGCTCGGACAGTAAAGAAATTCTTTCTTATGTCCAGCCTGAAACTGTCTTGCAATAGTTTATAAACGTTCAACCTCGTCATTCCTTGGGGCGCTCTGGTGAACAAATGTTCCCACAGATACTGGTGGCTACCCCTGATAAACTTATAGGTGGCCATCAGATCACCCCTGAGCCTGCACTTTTCCAGGCTAAAGAGCCCCATGGCTCTCAGCCGGTCATCGTAAGGTCTGTTTTCCTGACCTCTGATCATGC
>NW_017728907.1:1960993-1971467 GCF_001723895.1 Crocodylus porosus | reverse complement strand
AAGAGGTGATCATGGGATACCAGATCAAAGGCTTTTTTGAAGTCAAGATACATGACATCAATCTCTTCTCCCTTGTCCAGGTGATAGGTCACCTGGTCATAAAAGGAAATGAGATTGGTCAAGCAATTTGTTTCTGTTTACTACCTAAAATACCATATTATTTTTGCATACAACACACACCTTTTTCTTCCCAAATCAGCTTCTGGAGATTGAGTTATGCATTGTAAGTGAGGAAATGTGGTAATAGCAGAGTGAACATATGTCCTTATTTGGGCAGGACAGTCCTGGATTTAGGAGACTGGTCCCAGCCAGCTGGCGAAAATCAAAATGAGTGTCCTGGGCACAGGACATGGGGTCCAGTCCAACAGGGAGGTGGAAGGGTGAAGTTACATGGTCCATAATAAATGTTAAATGTTATTAATAGTTAGAACATGTTATGAGCAGTCACCCATTAAGGGCTAAAACTGTTTTCTGCCTGCACAGATCTGACTTGCCACTATAGGCCTGGCAAGGAGGGGCATGGCTAGGAGCCGGGATACCTGGACTCTATTTCTGTTCAGGTAGGGGAGATGGGCTTGGAAATAATCTATCCTGGGATGCTGGAGGACTGCTAATTGCTCATTTTCTTTGTGAAGCAGACTGAAGTTTATCATCTTATTCTGGGGTAAGTTGTATGCAAGTTAATATGGTATTACACCAAGAACAGCTTTTCTATTAAGGCCTCAATAAAGAATTCTATAACTAATTTCAGTAGGAACCCATATGTATGGATCTATAACACCTTTGAAGATTTTTATACACTTTACATTTTACAGTGTGTGAATTACTTTTCAATGGGCAGGCAAGGTTCTTAGACCAACTGAGTAGTTGGAAAAAAGTTCTTGGCAAGCTTTCAGCACAGTCATCCTTCTACAGGCATGGGACTTCTTCTCAATGGGACTTCTCAATGGGTGCTTTAACGTATGAAATTAAGGTGAAGCAATAAATTCTGGAGCAGTATGAGCCAAACTAAACTGCTTCCAGGTACAATGCCTGCATGTGCACCTGGGACAGCAGCAATTTGAGCCAGGGCGGAGCAGGCCTGGGTTCATAGGGAGCATGATGGTTCAGCCATGGACTCTGAGTGGTGGCATTGGGCAGCAAATGGGCTGGCTTGGGCATGAGGGTGCTGAGCTTGCAGAGCCTGTGGCTAGGTGGCAGGCAGGAATCTGGCCCCGTCACAGTCTACATGTGTGTTCCAGTGCAGTTAATTACTCCACCATAAGATAGTGCTGTCCTTTACTGATGCCCTTCACAATTAGGAAATGGGGGCTGGGAGATCCTTATCCCCAGCGTAAACCCTGCAGGGCCCAGGCTGGGAGATGCTTATCTTAATCTCCAGTTTATGGAGCTGAGCATGGACTGGGGTAGAAGTATACCAATGCTGTAAGGTAGAATGGGTGAAATTAATGTAGAGTAGGAAGGTGTCCAAGCTATAAAAGTCAACAGAAAAGCTATCACTATGTTAAGTGCACTGGCTGTAGCAGTTATGGAAGCCAATGTTCCTCCCACCAATGACATACTGAAAGATACTGACTGATCCATAGATTCAGATTTGGTGATGCCACTTATGAGTTTGCAGATATAAGTATTTCAGCCTGTAATGAGAGAGCAGATTTTATAATATTTATTTTTCATTCAAATCAGGCTCCAAGGAATCATGTAACTTAATAAAATGTTCAAAGATTGATTTATAGGAAGATCAGACATCATTTTGTTGAAGCCATTAAGGAAAAATTACCCCTATATATTCAAGTATCTGTTATTATCAGACATACAGCAATGTTTCAAATGAATTGTACATAATGCTTGCTAATTTTTGATACCTGATTACTAGATAAGAATTCATTTTTCATTGATAGGCAAGTTTTTTCCACAGAGTTACATGTGGTTTATATATATAAGAGTTATATGTGGTTTGAATAATTTCTCCATTATAATAACTTCTAGAGAGGAAAAGACCTTATTATGCTATCTGATCCATCTCCTATCAAAGTGAGACTCTGCCTAATCTAGTTTTAAATGTCCCAATTCTGGGTGAAAATTCGCATCCTGTGGATAGCTCATTATCAGTAAGACTTTCCTGATAGTCTAGTGAACTTTTCTGTTTCTGATTTTTTATCTTAATATTTCTAACATCCCCTTTAACTTTTTAAAATATTTCTGTTGCCAGATTATGTATGATTATGTCCTTTCCCTATTTATAGACATTTATGTGCCTTTTTAGACACATAATTTAACTCCATTAGAATATTGAAGAACACTCTTCAATCAATGTCCTGTCCTGCATATTTCTGCCATACCTTTTTCTTTCCTTCTATTAATGTTCTATCAAGAATTCTTATTTTCCTTGATTAGGAAATATCTTACTATTTGTGAATGCTTGAAAGAATACCTTTCTATGTTCTATTACATGGTATGCACTTTAATAATGTAAAGTCTGGCTATGGACAGAGATAATTTTTAACCATTTCAAAAGGACAGGGGAAGTTGTTACTGAAGCTGTTACTCATCACTGTCACCGTTCCCTTTGCATGCTCCTGTAGTGACCCAAAAGATATAGATTGCTTTAAATGTAATCCTTCAGGAAACAGGGTTAAGTTACAATGGTTTTGCTACATTTGTATCACTACAGCAGCATGTACATGTAATACTTATTTTGTCCAGTTACTGAGCAGCTGCATTGGGATTGGTCACAATTAGCATGGTTGCTTGGCTCTCTGCTATTTATGTATCTTTACAACTCTTTACAAATCAATCACTTTACCTTCTCTCATAATTATTTTGCTCTTTGATGACATATCCCTAAATTGGTCATACCTTTCTGGTAATTTCTAAAGAAAATATAATTTGATGTAGGTACACCAGAGCCATTTAAATAAGGCAGGTACATAGGTATAAGGCAGATATATAGATATATAAAAACAGGTATATAGTTTTCTCTCTGCTCTACTAAATTATTCCTTTTGTCTATGTAACATAAAATGCTATATGCCTTTGTTGCTGGCATATTTCATCATAAAGTTATGCCAAGTTTTTCTATGTGCAATCATTCCTAAATTTCTTAGTGTATTATATGATTCTACTACCCACATTCTCACTCAGCAAACATCAAATATCTGTTTTGAACTGTTTTTCACCAGACATTTTAGCTTGCATTATTTTCTAATCCATCTTTGTTCTTTCTAATTATTCTTTGTCATCTTGTTTTCAACACTTCCCAATTTAGCATCTTCTGCCAATTTAATTAACAAGTTTGTCATATCCTTTCTCAGGTCATGAATGAAAATATTAGGACAGTACTGAACACCGGTTCACTTGATACTCCATTAAACACTTCCTCTCTGTTTGCTAGTATGCATTTTTTTCTTGTTAAACCTTTATTTATGATTTCTTAGCTAGTATCAAACCACTTAGTGGTTCAGTGTTATTCAGCTCCAAGACATTTGAATTAATTTACAGACCAGGAGTTCTTTCCAATAATTAGCATCAAATGATTTCTTCTAGCTATTAAGCCAAAGCTTAATAACTAAAAAAAAATCAATTATATATGTGAGATTTGAACTTTGATAACCTCTGTTGGTTGTTGTTTGGGGTACTGTCACCTCTAAAATTTTGCAAATTTCTTTTCCATAATTGTATTACTTTACTTTCACTAAGGGTTAAAGTTACATTGAGTGTGGGAAAAGAACTGTGATCACTTTTCATTCCTTTTTAATTTTGTTTGAACAAGAGATGCTATACTATGTTAACCTTTTTCAGTATCTTGATATCTTCCAGGCTGACTGTGACTTGTTAAGATTATGTTAGGCCACATCTTTGAACTCGGGGTCTTTGTCCTGGCCAATGTGACTGCTTATCATGGTCTGTCACCCTATACCCAACCATCAGAAAGGGCAAGGCTTCCCTAAACTTTCCATCAGGGCCTACCCCTCCTCCTATTCCCTGTCATTGGAGTGACCAGTCAGAGTCATCTGGCCCTCTACTTCCCCCATATAAACTCCTGAGCAAGTAGTGTCTGGGCAACAGGATGCAGCTTTACCCAAGATTGTTTTGCTGTTCCCTCTAACTCAGTTTTCTACTTAATCTCCTGTCTTCTTGACCTGGTTTGCCCTCTGACTCCAGTCTTATCTCCTGACTTTTTCACTTAGCCTGCCCCTAGTTCCCACTCTTAGATGGACCTCCCGGCTTCCTGACCCAGTTTGTCCACACATCCTGCTCACCCATCCTGCCCCTTTGCCTTGAACCCCTAGTGGCTGCAGACCTGGCTGCCCACATCCAGGTATGACAAACTGTTAACACACCAGGATGGACACTGCTTAGATCAACTGGTGCGTACATGTGCACGCACGTGCACACACATATACACACATATCACTTTTTTGGACATGCCATTAATAAACAGTGAAACTCAACTCATTCAATCCTATTTTCTTACATTTATTGTGGAGTTGGTAATTCATTATGGATCTCACATGATTTTAAAGGAGAGCTGCAATATCAGAAGCATTCTTTTTAGAGGTAAAACCTAGTTGCCAATCACTGTGTACAATTAAAAAAAATCAGACTATTTGTAAGATGTATAATATTTTCTTTCAAAATGAAAACAGTAATTTGCTACATGGTTACCTAACTTCCCATTGAGCTTCAAAATGACATAGTATTCCTTTGTTTCTTTACGTAAGCTGTTGTATAATATTGTTGTGTGCTGTCAAGCAGCTGTTTTGTTTCATCTGGTAGATAAGTAAAGTGGTTTTATCTGTAATTAGAAAAGCATTTAATGGCAGTACAAAATTATGGTGATTCATACCAATTATATATGTAGCTAGATTCCTTACATCTACCAGTACTTTGATGAACATGGAAATCTGCTACATTAATCAGGTTGTACAATGGCCAAAACATATAGAGTAATGATTTTTTTTTAGATGAAGAAGAAAGCTGTCTTGGTGAATTTAATCTTTAAAATGGGGAAAATAAAAACATATAGTCAAGTAACTTAGTTTTTAAAGAATTCTTAGATTTCTTTAAAATCTAGGATTTATTTGAAACAATTTGGTTTCATTTACTTGACATTTTTAGTGGCAATTTTTTGTGGTAGGTTTTTTTTTTTTAACTAAAGCTTCTAGGAAACAAAAATGCTACATGCAATATTACAACTGAGGTTGCTTTTCTGTGCAAAGTTTTGCTAGCATGTAGCCTTATGTAGCTCTTTTTAAAAGTCAATGCAAGGGGGCAACTCTTTGCCCATCTCTGAAGTGGGTACTCAAGTAAGCATTTAAGTCAAACCCAGACAGATATTGGTGAATGCATATTTTAGATGAACCTTTCCAGGATATTAGACTGCCTGAGCATCTGTCCTGCAAAATAAAGACTGACATAGAAATTAAATTGCCTTTACATAAGAGTTACTTCCACACTTCTATTTAAGAAAGTCCTAAACGTGAATTAACAAAGCAACATGCACGGCATATGGAACATGTAACACTGTCCACAGATAAAATAGCTTTTTCTGCTGATATCCACATCAGTAATTTCCAATCTCTATCCTTTGCTACTACTATGAGAGAGCTTTCAGCTGGGTTCAAGGCCTCAGGATGTGTAGCACATGTTCTCTATGAAACCTCTACGGTGACTTTTGACTGAGACCTCTAACAACTCTTAGAACAAACAGTCCAGAAAAGGTACCAGTTGATTTTTTTTTCTGTGTTTTACTTGCATAGGCTAAGACCCCTTTCTCTTTCTACCCCCCACCTTCTGTCCAGAGGGACTGTTGTGATATAATGGATTCATCTGTATGATTCTACTTAACAGCATATGGCCACCTGTAGTCTACTAAACAACTGTTGGCAAATTAGTAGGCTCCCTGTGACAGCTGCAAATCAGCTCCTCTCTTCTTCCAAGGAGAAGTGTAATAAACCAAAGATAAGAGACTGAGGAGAGTGTGAAAGGGACAGAAGAAAGACAACATTTGTATTTCCTTTACAGCATTCCCTGAGAACAATAGCTAAGGAAACTTTATTTCCTCTTTAAGTTTAGGATCTGGCAGAGGAAACCTGTTAATTGAAGTTTAGGTCTTATGATAAAGAATATTTCTCATTTATTGGCTTTCATGATGTTGCCATCTGGTCATGCAGCTTACTTTACAGCAGCTGGACCTGCTGTTTGTGAATATATTACTTTACTATTTGACCATTAAAAAAAGCCTTCCTTTCATTTACATTTTTGCTTTGGTCCTATTAAATACTTTGGGCAGTGGCACTTTCTGATGGCTAACATTGGTTCAGAGCCTGAACCTTAGATGATGAAAAACTTTTTACTGGAGATTTCAGCTTCAGGGCTGTAAGGCGGAGGACACTCTTAAGTATTCCTGGGCAGCAAGTCTACGCAAGATGTTTGGGGAGGGGGGGGGAGTTGCCTAATTAGCTCTGCAGTAAATGACTCAGCATCTACACGTGCAGCCCTATTGGGTTCCAGGAAACTAATAAACTCCACAGCAGGTTAGTACTTGTAAATACAAGTACTATCCTGCTGCAGTTTTTTAAATTTGCAGCAATACATATGTAGATGCTGATTTGGCTGCCTGGGGCACAAGGGTGCTGCTGGCTAGCCCCACACTGGAGTACCCTTGTGCCCCATTCAGCTTTCCTGCAGCATGTTGAGCCAGGTTGGAACAGCACTGGGTTGGCAGGATGACCTCCCTGGGCCCACTGCCAGCTGGGGCTGCTCTGACCTGGCTCAATGTGCTGCAGTCCCAGGTGCACTTTCAAATGGTGTGCCATGCACTGAAGTCAATTACTGTGAATTAATTGCACATGTAGACACTACCCTGCATTTCCCAGTCTGCTTGTACATACCATTCAGTCCTTGAACCCTCCCAAGTCAGGCAAGATTCTGGGCACTGTTGCAACCATGTTAAGGTGCTTTTAAAAATCATTTGTAAGTATTAAAAAAAATGAAAATGGTTGATGATTTTAGTAAATGTTTTTTTCCGCTTTAAGTTTCACAGAAGACTTTCATGCTTTTGCTGTATGTTATCCCTCTGCTCCTATTTTCTACTCTCTCCAGACTGAGTTTTAGCAAGCAAAAATAACCTGTTAACAAATTGCATCTCCTAGCAGCGATACAGTTGCTGTCACAGCAATCAGCATGGGAGAACCTAAATGCAGTGGATGGGCTTTCTTATTGATCCCTATAAAAACACACAAACAAAATGTAAACTCTGGAAATCCATTTACAGGCACAGATGTAATCTTTAAGTACAGCTGGTTGATACCAAGCTTGTTTTGAATGGACATTCAAAGACGTTCATTACACACCATACATATTAGATATTTGCCTAACAGTTCAAGTGCATAAACTTGTTTTAAGATATGGGCATTTATCTGAGCAGTATATCTAGTCATATATGATCCCTAGGAGCCACTACACTCAAATTATTTGTCACACTAAGAGAGATATTACACAAGAGAATCGTCATCACTTTTCTTAAAGTTCTGGGTATAAAATTGAAACAAAAGGCAACCCTGTTGTAATACATTTAAGATATTTAGGAGTGTTTTTTTTTAATAACAGTAAGCATATTTTTCAGACAATACAGCCAACCATATATGTTATAATCATAATTTACCACATTAATCAGAACAAAATGTTTTAAGCAAAAGATAAATTCCACATGAAAAAAATATTTGCTTGTAACATATTCAGAGTGAAATAGTGATATTAGCTTACAATGGTATGGTTTGCAAATAAATACATTCACCCATGTATGTTGCAAGTAACACATTATTAGAAGTAAAAAGTAGTATTCCATTATGTTTCAAATCTTCTTCTTTTTATTAGCATTATTTCTGAAAAGCAAAGTTAACCAGATATAGTTTGATTTGCCTGATAGTATTGCAAAGGAATCTAATATATCCATTTAACCCTCCAGATTTAAAAGGAAAGAGGAGGAAAAATAAGTATTGTGCTATGAATAATGTAAGATATATTATTGTGTAGAGAGATTTTTTCCTGTGAATTTAAGGCATAATAGCTGTTTATTGAGAATATATATTTATTGGTGATGTTCTTACAGTAGCATTTGTTAGGATAATGAGCTATTCAATAACTATTTTGATTGAGCTATTTGTTTGAAGTTAATGCATTTTGAATGTAATTTAATTTGAGTGTAATCTGAATATAATATTCCTCCTCTGATGTATTACCTATGTGAAGTTTATTTCTTTAAAATAAAAGTGTGCCCGCCTAAATTTGAGTAACCGCTTATGAGCAGCTTGCGGTCAGATGATCCTGGCTTGGTTTGGGTCTTTCTCGGGCATCCGTGTTGGCCATGCATCACCTCCCAGGGGAAGCCCCCAGTACTCACCTGCCATGTCTTGATTTCTTGTCCAAGTGTGGGAGGATCCCCTCTAGCTAGGACTTGCTTGGAGGTATTGCCTGTGGACATTCTTGGGGCTCCACCTCCTCACACTGGCCCCAGCTGCATAGATAAATGGCTGATGAAATATGTGGGTGGTTCCTACTGAAGCTGCTGGCTCTTCACCACCATGCCTGCATCAGGTAAGTATTTTCTTGTCATGGGGCTTTTGGTGCCATCCCCCCGGGGCCATGAGGTTCTCCCACTGCTATTTTTATAGATTTTAGGGTCAGAAGGGACCTCAGTAGGTCATCGAGTCTGACCCCCTGCCCTGGGCAGGAAAGAGCGCTGGGGTCAAATGACCCCAGCTAGGTGCTTGTCCAGTCTTCTCTTGAAGTCCGCTAGGGTAGGTGAGAGCACCACCTGCCTTGGAAGCCCCTTCCAGATTCTGGCAACCCTTACTGTGAAGATGTTTTTTGTAATTTCCAACATAAATCTGCTCTCCATCAATTTATGGCCATTGTTCCTAGTTTACTCCAGGGGTTGCCCTAGTAAATAGAGTATCTCCTATTCCCTCATGCCCTCCCCTGATGAATATTTAGGCAGCCACAAGATCACTTCTCAGACTTGCAAAGGCTAAAGAGATCCAGGGCCCTCAGTCTCTCCTCAAAGGGCCTTGCCTGCAGGCCTCTGACCATATGAGTGACCCTCCTCTGAACCCTCTGAAGATTCTCTGCATCCCTCTTGAAGTGCAGTGCCCAAAACTGGATGTAGTACTCCAACTGTGGCCTGACCAGTGCCACATAGAGGGGAAGCATCACATCCCTGGACCTGTTTGTCATGCATCTGCTAATGCATGATCAAGTGCAGTTAGCCTTGTTGATCACTTAGTCACATTGACAACTCATGTTCTTCTTGGAGTCTACTATGACTCCATGATCACTTTCCGCTGGTGTGCTGCTGAGAAGGTCATCCCCCAGCCTGTAAGTGTGTTGGTGGTTCTTTGCACTTTGCACTTGTCTTTGTTGAACTGGATCCCATTTTGTTCTGCCCACTTTTCCAACCTGTCCAGATCCACCTGGTTCCATTCCCTACACTCTGGAGTGTTAACTTTGTCTCATAATTTAGTATCATCTGTGAACTTGGACAGGGTGCTCTCCACATCCTTATCCAAGCCACTGATGAAGACATTGAATAGCTCCGGTTCAAGGACCAAGCCTTGTGGGACTCCACTGTCCACATCTTTCTAGGTCGATATCAACCCACCCACCACCACTCTGTTGGTGTGACCCCCCTAAGCCAATTTGCTATGCATCTGACCACGTAATCATCTATATCTATCAACTTATTTACAAGAACAGAATGAGATTCTGTATTGAAGGCCTTCTTAAAGTGTAGGTAGATGACATCTACCTTGATTCCTGCATCTAAGCATTTTGTGACCTGGTCATAAAAAGAAACAAGGTTAGTCAGGCAGGATCTACCTGCAATGAATTCATGCTGATTTCCTTTCAGCATTATTTCCCCCACTGGGCTCCCACAAATGTGATCCTTAATGATTTTTTTCAAAGTTTTCCCAAGGATAGAGGTGAGACTAACTGGCCCATAGTTTTCTGGTTCCTTCTTCCTCCCCTTTTTGAAAATAGGGACCACAGTGGCCCTTTTCCAGTCCTCTGGGACCTGACCGGAGTGCCACGAGTGCTTGAACAGCCATGCCAGCGGCTCTGCTATGACACCGGCCAATTCCTTCAGCACCCTTGGATGAAGCTCATCCAGGCCTGCTGATTTGAACACATTCAGTCCCTCCAAGTGCCCATCGCTAAGTCTGCGCTAACAGTTGGTGGACTGGTGTCCCTCCTGTGTCTGTCTATGATCCAGTTGGAGATTTGTCTTGGTCTGTGTCTAGGAATATAGATGCAAAGAACTCATTGAAGAGCTCAGCTTTGTCTCCCCTCTCCATCACCAATTGCCTTAGTTTGTCCTGTATAGGTCCTATAGTTTCATAGTTTCTAGGGTCGGAAGGGACCTGAGTAGATCATCTAGTCCGACCCCCTGCCATGGCAGGAAAGAGTACTG
>NW_017728907.1:1952640-1960893 GCF_001723895.1 Crocodylus porosus | reverse complement strand
GCTGATCCCCCCTGACTAGTTTGTAACAGGCCACTAGATCCCCCCTCAGCCTTCTCTTGTGGAGGCTGAATAGGTTCAGGTTCTGTAGCCTCTCCTCATAAGGCCTTCCCTGCTGCCCCCGATCATGTGAGTGGCCCACCTCTGGACCCTCTCCATGTTGTCCACATCCCTCTTGAAGTGCGGCACCCAGAACTGGAAGCAGTACTCCAGCTGCAGCCTGACCAGTGCCACGTAGAGGGGGAGGATCACCTCCTTGGATGTGCTTGAGATGCATCTGTGGATGCATGACAAGGTACGGTTGGCCTTCCTGACTGCATCCCCACACTGCCAGCCCATGTTCATCTTGGAGTCAATGATGACTCCAAGATCCTTTTCCGCCTCTGTACTGACAAGAAGGGAGTGCCCCAGCCTGTAGGTATGGTGCCAGTTGTTCCTCCCCAGGTGCATCACTTTGCACTTGTCGGTGTTGAATTCCATCCTATTCTCATCCGCCCACCCCTGAAACCTGTCTAGGTCAGATTGCAGCCTATTCCTCCCTTCCAGCATGCCCACATCCCCCCACATCAGTGTCATCAGCAAATTTGAACAGGGTGTTTTTTACCCCCTCATCGAAGTCACTGATGAAGATGTTGAACAGTGCGGGCCCAAGGACCGAGCCCTGCAGAACCCCACTGCCCACATCCCTCCAGGCCAAAATGACCCATCCACCACCACTATCTGGGTGTAGCCCTCCAGCCAGTTGGCAACCCAATTGACTGTGTGGGTGTCGACACCACAGTCCCCCAGTTTCTTAATGAGAACAGGGTGAGAGACAGTGTCGAAGGCCTTCCAAAAGTCCAGGAAAACTACGTCCGCTGCTACCCCTGCATCTAATGATTTGGTGATCTGATCATAGAAGGCCACCAGGTTGGTCTGACAGGACCGCCACTAATGAACCCGTGTTGGTTGCCCCTAAGCATGACCTCCCCTGCTGGCCCCTTGTGGATATGTGCCAGAATAATTTTCTTAAAAAGCTTGCCCAGGACCGAGGTAAGATTAACTGGCCTATAGTTTCCTGGGTCCTCCTTCTTCCCCTTTTTGAAGATGGGATATGCTACCCTGAACCTTCCTTTTGCTCCCTATATACCTGAAGAACTTTTTGTTCTTCGTTTTTGTTGCCAGCCTAAGTTCTAATCCTGCGTTGGCCTTCCTAACTGATTCCCTGCAAGTGCGAGTCGGGGGTATACTCCTCCTTGGTAGCTACCCTCTGTTTCTATATTCTATAGCCTCTTTCTTTGCCCTTAGACTTTCCTGGACTTCCCTGTTCAGCCAAGGTGGCTTCTTGGCCCCTTTGCCCTGGACCCCCATTTTGCTAATGCTCTTGAGCTTTAACACCTCACTAACTAATCTCCAGAGCACACTAAAGTTAGCCTTTCTGAAGTCTAGCACTTCAGCCAAGCTGGTTAATTTACCCACCCTTCACTGGATAGTGTATTCAGTCAATTGATGGTCACTATCCTCTAGGTTACCTTGCACCTGCAGATTCCCCAGTAGGTCATCCCCTGTAGCTAACACCAAGTCCAGCAATGCGTTTCCCCTAGTGGAACTGTATACCTCCTGCATTAGGTGGAGGTCCTGTATGCAGGTTAAGAACCTATGTGAGTGGTTAGATTTGGCTGACTGCTCCTCCCAGCAAATGTCAGGGTAGTTTAGGTCATCTATGACAACCATAACTCTTGACCGTATGGCCTCTGAGAGCTTTCTGCAGAATTCTAGGTCTAGATCATCCTCCTGGTGTGGTGGTCCATAGTAGATCCCCATTACCAAGTCCCTTTCCCACCGACCCCCTTGTATCCTGGCCCACAGTACCTTGGTTTGGCCCTCCTCTGATCCCATCTTGATTTACAGAGGATGTATATTGTTCCTTAACATAGAGAGCAACACCCCCCCCTTTTTTCCCCACTCTACCATCTGTACAACCTGTAACCCTCAATATCTACTGCCCAGTCATGAGTAGGGTCTCACCAAGTTTCAGTTAGTTCAACCAGGTCAAAGTTGTTGCTTGCAATCAGGTACAGGCAGCTGGATCACTTACTTTTCCTAGGTAAGATCTGGTGCCTGGCCTGGCTTCTCTCCTCCATCTTTCTCCCTCCTCTTGCCTCCAGCAAACTGCCTGGAAACTGCTCCCGTGTTGGCAGCCCCTGTTTGCTGGTCACTTGGTCTTTTATTGTGGCCTATTCTGGCCTATTCCATCCACTTGGTCTTCTTCCCTCACATTGGGCTCTCCCCTAGTGCAACTCTGAGACCCTAATTCCTCGGTTTTGCCTTCGGTGAATGCCAACCACCTCTTGGGCTCCTGCCATTCTCACATGATAAATCTGTCTTTCCTGATAGTGTCTGGGTCAGTGTACTTCCTAATCCATGGGTCTTACCCACTGGATTATTTCAAAAGGGCCCTGCCACTTAGTGAGGAGTTTACTTGTGGAGGTCAGTAACAGGACCAGGACCTTCTGCCCCTCTCTAAACTTCTGCAGCTTGGCTCAGGTGTCATATCTCTTTCTGGTGTTGCTGTGCTTCTACATTTTCACAGGCTGGATATTGGGCCACCTGCAAGTGACTCTGAAATTCCTGGCGGTAGGCGTCTGCAGTCCCAACATCTTCCACTTGCTGCTCCCATTCCTTCCTTAAGCCTTGGAAGGGCCCATAAGGGTAATGCCCCAGCATTAGCTCAAAGGGGCAATATTTCAATCAGTCCTGTGGTGTGTCCCTAATTGCAAAAAGGAACAAAGGGAGGAGGAGATCCCACTTACATGGATCTTTCTGCATACTGCAGCATAACGTCCTGTTCAGTGTGCCGTTTAGATGCTCCATGAGACTGTTTGTCTGCGGATGGTATATGGAAATTTTAAAGTGATTAATGTTTGGCACATGGCCCACAGAACCCCCAACATAAAGTTCTGTTCCTGATCCATCAGGATCTCCTTGGGGATACCAACTCACGAGATCCATTTTATCAGCTCCTCAGCTATATGAAGGGCTGTGACTGTGTGAAGGGGTACTGCCTCTGGGTACCAAGTGGTATAGTCATTAAATGCCAGAACATACTGATGCCCTGCACTGCTGTTTTGAAGCAGGCTTACAACATCCATGGCGATTCTAGAAAAGGGAACACTGATAACAGGCAATGGCTGCAAAGAGGCCTGCATTTGGTGGGTATCCCTCATTTTCTGGCATTCAGAGCAGGTTGCACACATGTGTGAGACTTTTTATTCTAAACTGGGCCAAAAGAACTACCGGGTTACCTGTGCTATTGTCTTATCATATTCTACGTGTCCTCCTGTAGGTGTTGCATGGGCTAGCTGCCACGCCAATTGCCAAAATGGAGTGGGGACCATTAATTGTGCCCCCTCCTGTCCTGCTTTCTTGTCCCCCCTGACTCTGTATAGTAATTGTTTTTTTACCTCATATTGATGGGATCCTGCAGAGGGACCTGGCTGGGCATCCGCATGGGCTGACACCCTCTTTCAACTAGTGTGGAGTTCTTCATCCTCCTCTTGGGCATTTCAGAAAAGCACCCTGCTCACCACATCCTGCAGGTCAATGTTTTCCATATCATCTGGGGAATATTTGTCTTCCTCAGATTCCCCTATCCACCCTTCACTGCTTCTCAGGTGGTGCTGTTCAGCCTCAGCATCCCTAACTCTGTCAAGGATGTCATATATGGGTGTCCAATCCTGTCCTAACAACATCTTGCATGCAAGTTGGGGGGTTATCCTGACTTGATGTTTATGTTGATGTTCTATAACCCTTAGGTGAACACGGTGCTGCTCAAATTGTTCCGCTTCTCCATGAAGACAAGACATCCTCACTGGGGAAAACCTGCGGGCTGCTCATGAAGTTACTAGATCTGCCCAGACCAATGACTGAACACATCCAGAAGCCAAGGTAGCCTGGACAGGGCACCCTTCCACCCATTCCATAATCACTGGTTGTCTCCATACAGTGTTCTCCCCACCAGCCGCATAGCTACAATCCATTGTTTCTGTCATCTCACTGCCAGGTGATGTCATCATCCCGTGCTGGCCCCAGCTGCACAGATAAATGGTTGATGAACTGCACGGGCAGTTCCTCCTGTAGCTGCTGGCTCTTTGCTATCATGCCTGCACTGGCTAAGTATTTCCCCATCATAGGGCTTTTGGGGCTTTTCCCCTGGGACCACAGGGTTCTCCTGCAACTATTCTGGCCCCAGGGGAACAGCTCCATGACAAAAAGAAATATTTTTTGCCAATAATAATATTTTATTTTTGGATGTATCTTAGAAATGAAAATCAATCAAATCAATTTCCCCACTTATATCCAGATTCTAAGTGCTACAGTATCTGATTCCTCAGTGGTGGAAAGAGGAGGGATTATGTATTTAAAAATAATTGTTTCACATGGGATTTGTTTTTAAATGGACAAAACATTTCTACTGGAATTATATCTGAGGGGGGAAAGCTTTTTTCAATTAAAGTTTCAAAAGTGAAATTTAAGGCAAATGCTTTATTAGAAAAGCCTAATTTCTACTGAAAGCACCTTGTTTTTCAAAAACCTTTGCAAATTCAAAGTGATTTATGAAAGACTGAATATATCCATCAATTAGTGACTTCTCTGATGATCTGACTATTACATATAAGATAATGGAGTAACTTTTATGAAAGCAAGAGAGAGAGAGAAGGCTGTCCAGGGTTAGGCCAAAAGTTTAGAAGAGTTGTGCTTGCTAATCCTAGAGATAGGAACCTCCCTTTAGACTAAAGTTACATGGTTAATTACCTCTGAAGAATAATTATTAGCTCTCCCTTAATTCCTCCCAGAATTTTCTACACTAATTTAGGTGATAACTTGCTCGATATCTGAGGGTTGCCAATATTATAATTGGCAACATCTGCTAGCATCTGAGGATCTCATCAGTACACACTTCTTCCCATGCATTGTAAAATAGAACTTCAGTCCCTGACTCAGGCCTTTGAATTGCATGGCAATGCCCAAACTTCTTTGTGAAACTAGGTTGTTTTGAAAATACCTCCTTTTATTCAGATGCTAAACTTTCCCAGAATGGGGAGTTAAGAGTTCTACAGTACTGTTTTGATCCAGTGTCATCTCTAGCCAATACACAGCACTTTAATGATGACACTTATCTATAAAACAGGGGTGTGGTGGGGACACCGCCATGAGAACAGACTCACCAGCAGTGCAGGAGCAACGAGAGAAGCAACAGCCAAAAAATGCCACAGCAGATCAAGGGAGACTTCTGGTGCTAGCTTGGATGCAGTTTATAAATGCTTGTCAGCAGCAATTTAGTGTCCCGTATCCTGGTAAGGTGTTAAGCCCCACCCTTTGACCAAATCTGGGAAGGACTAGAAGCAGGCCCTCTGAGAAGCACAGAGCAGCACAGAAGAATTATGTGCACTGGCAGGGGTGATTGGTGGGAGCCTAGAGCATTAAGGTATCCTACCAAAGCTGGCTCAGAGGAACCAGGATACTTACCACTATAGCTGCCGTGGATCCTGGATGACAAGGGCTGGGACTGGTACGATGGAGAACCTATGGAAAAAAGGAAAGAGAGAAATGGTGACTTTGTGAGTATATTTGAGAAGGGTGCCTGATTTCACCCTAGGATTTCAGAGGGTGAGTGTGGGACAAACATTGAAGCCCAAGAACAAATAAGGACTTTAAAATAAGAGACTGTGTATGGACTTTAACTTTGTATGTTGCTAAGCCCGGGCCATTGCCCACCCATGGCTGTTAGCCTGAAGTTAGACTGGACTGAGCCTTAACATCTTATTGGTTGGTGTTAGGTGGGGTGTATGGGAGGCAGAGCCCTGGGAAAAAGGCAGTCATGTAAGAACCAAGAGGGGACCAAGACAGGTAGAAGTTAAGAACTTCCTCCCATTAATAAGATTTACCAACACAGTCATGGTAGGCACGACTCCTTGGGTACCTTAAGGACTCACAGTGTCAGGCAAGCTGTCATCTCAGATGGTGATGGGGGTGCCTGACCAGTTTGAGAAGTCTAAATGCTGTAATAAGTGCCACAGTAAATTACAAGGGGTTTTCAACCTTTTAAAACAAATATACCTCTTTTGTCTCAAAGTTTCAGCTCATGTACCCCTTTATTAAAATTATTGGAGGGGGCTGAGCACATGCATGCACATGCATGCAGCCCCCCCCACCTCCCAGCAGGTAAGTCTGTGGGGGATGGGAAAGGGCCACGGGGTGTGGGGGGAAGATCCAGACCCCTGTAGTGAGGGAGAGAGTGGGGCACAGACAAGGGCAGGGGCTGGGGTGAATGGGGCTGTGGCTGGGCCAAGTCATGGGACAATTGGAGGCCAGGTGGCTCATCCAGGGGTGCAGGGGGGCTCCCACTGCTCTGGAACCCTCGTAGAGGCCCGGAGGCACATGTCCCCCCAATCTGTGCATGGGGTGGAGGTGGCTGCTAGTGTATATTGGGATTTGGGTGCTGCAGCAGTTGCCCTGGGAGTGGTGTGATGCCATGTGCATCCTACCACTGGGTGGGCAGGGGGCATGGCGCAGCCTGGCAATGGCAGGCATGTGGCATCACATCACATGAGGGGCAGCTGCTGCAGCACTCAAAGCCCAGCGCACAGCAGCAACTACCTCTGCCCTGCACACAGATCGGCGGGGCATGTGCCCATTGGTCCTCTGCGGGAGTATGCACAGTGGCAGGAACACCCCCCCCCATATCCCTTACGACCTTTTTAAGTACCCCTAGGGGTATGCATACCCCCAGTTGACAACCACTGCAATAGAGGAACGCGTGCTAATTCCAAAGAGGTGCTTATGTGCCTACAGCGTTGGGGTGTCAGAGATGCAACTTCCAGGTTACTTCTTACAAAAAAGCTTGAAATAACTGGAAATACTATGAAAGTGAATAAATCTTTACCATCTACCACATGATGCAATGGCAGAGAACATTTTACTGAGAAATTTCCCCAATTTGGAAGTTATCCCTGATTATATACAGTCAGTACCATAATACTACTGGTCCACTCAGGTAATTGGAGGACAAGTGTTTATGGTTTAAAATTAATTCTACAATATCCATATTCACTCACATTGACAGACTCCAGGAAGAAAGAATGGCTTCAGATGTCAGCTGGATAGCAACAACTCTCTCTCTCTCTCTCTCTCTCTCCCTCTCTCTCTCTCTCTCTCTCTCTCATAAAAGCAAGCAAGCTAAACTTCATTAACAAATATAGAGTCAGTTCAGTAAGCCTGTGTTGAGTCTATTTGTTCAGAAATCCAGATATGAAAAAAAAATGCTTTGGACTTACAGGAGCCTCAGTAATGACCAAGCTGAATACACATTTATTTACCTGAATTCTGCACGGGTTGTATATCATGAGTGTGTAGTAAACCCTGATATTTTTCAGACTATAAGCAGCAAATCTTTGTTTGAGTGTAAAAATGCTTTAAGCATTATAACTCTCTCACCTTTTATTTAAGAGCCATGCTTTATTGCCATATCACTCAAATACACTTACTACTGGTGAACTATATAGTTTCATAGTTAGTAGGGTCAGAAGGGACTTGAGCAGATCATTAAGTCCGACCCTCTGCTGTGGCAGGAGAGTACTGGGGTCAAAAGACTCCAGCAAGGTGATTGTCAAGTCTTGTCTTAAAGACCCCCAGCATAGGAGCCAGCACCACTTTGCTTGGAAGTTGGTTCCAGATCCTAGCTGCCCTGACAGTGAAGTAGCGCCTCCTGATGTCTAATCTGAATTTACCCTCTGCCAGCTTGTGACTGTTATTGCTGGTCACTCCCGGTAGTGCTCGGGGAAACAGGGACTCCCCCACTGCCTGCTGGTCCCCTCTGACTAGTTTGTAACGCCACTAGATCCCCCCTCAGCCTTCTCTTATGGAGCCTGAACAAGTTAAGGTCCCATAGCCTGTCCTCATAGGGCCTGCTCTGCTGCCCCCTCCTCTGGACCCTCTCCATGTTGTCCACATCCTTCTTGAAGTGCGGTGCCCAGAACTGGACGCAGTACTCTAGCTGCGGCCTTACCAGTGCCACATAGAGGGGGAGGATCACCTCCCTGGACCTGCTTGAGATGAATCTGTGGATGCATGACAAGGTGCGGTTGGCCTTCCTGACTGCATCCCCACACTGCCTGCCCATATTCATCTTGGAGTCAATGATGACTCCGAGATCCTTTTCTGCCTCTGCACTGATGAGAAGGGAGTTCCCCAGCCTGTAGGTATGGTGCTGGCTCT
>NW_017728907.1:1943424-1952540 GCF_001723895.1 Crocodylus porosus | reverse complement strand
TCAGTGTTGAATCCCATCCTAGTCTCATCCACCCAGCCTATTCCTTCCTTCTAACATGCCCACATCCCCCCACATCTTAGTGTCATCAGCAAATTTGAACAGGGTGCTTTTTACTCCCTCGTCCAAGTCACTGATGAAGATGTTGAACGATGCGGGCCCAAGGATGGAGCCCTGTGGAACCCCACTGCCCACATTCCTCCAGGTCAAAAATGACCCATCTACCACCACTCTCTGGGTGTGTCCCTCCAGCCAGTTGGCAACCCATTTGACTGTGTACGTCTTGACACCACAGTCCCCCAGTTTCTTAATGAGAATGGGGTGAGAGACAGTGTCGAAGGTCTTCCAAAAGTCTGGAAAGACTATGTTCACTGCTACCCCTGCATCTAAGGATTTGGCGAGCTGGTCATAGAAAGCCATCAGGTTGATCTTACAGGACCTGCCTCTAATGAACCCGTGTTGGTTGCCCCTAAGCATAATCTCCCCTGCTGGCCTCTCATGTACATGTGCCAGAATAATTCTTTCAGAGCTTACCCAGGATCAAGGTAAGACTAACTGGCCTATAGTTTCCCGGATCCTCCTTCCTCCCTTTTTTTGAAGATGGGAACCACATTGGCCCTCTTCCAGTCCTCTGGCACCACACCAGAGCACCACGAGTGCTCGTAAAGCCATGCCAGAGGTCCCACAATGACCTCAGCTAATTCCCTCAGCACTCTGGGGTGGAGATCCTCCAGACCAGCTGATTTAAATACATCCTGACCGTCCAGATGTTCCCTGACTAGATCCTCCCTGACCCTTATAACAGAGATCAGTTCAACAAATAAAGCACTTGTTGAGGTACTAAGTCTTTTGGAAGAAAAACTTTCTAGTCCACCTTCCCAGTCCAAAAGGAAATTATTTTGCCAAATTAATAATAATGGGTGTGTGTCAAAATAAATTATAGATAGCAACTTGGTAACCTTCACTTAAATGGATGTCCATTATGGAAATACACAATATATACAATATCTCTTATATTAGAAGAAAAGACTGAGGCGGGACTGCTCATTGCTTGAGAAGGAAGACTAGCAGAAGTTCACAGGGTATGGAGAGTCAAAGTTAGGACAGTGGATGAAAGAAACTAAGAATTTTGTTTGTTTCTGCCTGTGTTTAACAGCTCACAGAACTCTTAAAATTACTTGTATGGCTATGGATATGCATTACCAGGTTCTTTTTTCTCTCATTAATCCATTCTGCTTTTGGCTCACTAATAGGAATCACAGTAAGAAAAACTTCAAATTAATCTTTTCCCTCTTTTCTTTCCTTTTCTTGTTGGTCAGACAGTGACCATCCTTCATTTTTCATCTCTTTTTATTACTAGGTTTTCTTTAACAATTGGTTGCTGTTAGAATATGAGAAATGCTTTGTGAGGTATTTATATTTTTTCTCTCAATCCTTAGTTTTGTTTGGAAGCTATAGGAACTGAGCTTGAGAGGACTTAAGAATCTAGGAATGTTGCAGTTGTTTGGCTTCCTACTAAAGGAAAGAGATACCAGTATAAAGACACATAGGCCACATCCAGACATGTAGAGACATACAAGTGCACCACAGATAGTAGGGGCACAAATCTATGCACACACCTGAACATGAACTTTGTTGCACAACAAATTCTGCTGCTGTGGCAAGCTTCCTTTACTCAGCTTCTCCTAGCTTTTCAGGCAGGGGAAGCTGGGGCTAGAACCTGTGCTGGCCCCTGCAGTATAAACTGGTGGCCTGGTTTGCAGCTCGGGGTTACTTGCCCCCAGGAGCATCTCAGGTCCTCCAGAGATTCTGGTTGAATTTCACCCTCACATTTTTGTTTTTGGTCACCCCATCCATGGCCCCACCAAGTCCTGGGACTTCCTGGTCAACCTCCTCCTGGCCCTGGCCCGGTGAGTCCTGTACTTAACCAGGAAGGAGGCTCTGGCTATGAAGGTGCTGGGAGACTGTGGGGCTGCTTTCCTTTCACTTGTCTGGGCATGTTTCTGGGCAGAGCACCAGTGGGCGGTGTCTGCCGGCTCCTTGGATGTCTTTGAGGACTGGTGGGTGTGGCCTGGGGTCTGCTCGGTGTCCCTCTCCGGAGAACTCATTTTCACATTTTGACACTTTGACCCTGAAGTCACTGCTATCCTGTTTTTGCTTTTGTTGTCTCAAGGAATTAGTTGTATCTTTCACCCTTTGGCCCCATAAAGGGGCTATTAGTTAGCTGGGTGGGCCTTAAGGCCCACATTAATATGGAAGATTCAAATAGACAGGAGCATCTCAGGCCTGGCTAGTTGGTGTCTGGGGACACTAGCTCCCTCTGCCAGCTAGAATGCTACAGCACCCCTGACCTAGAGTGGCCCTGCACCCACTGCAGAAGCCTGGCACAGCAGGGGCTACTGCTTGCTACAGCATCCATCCTCTCAGACCTGTGGTCCCATGGCCCCAGGGACCACGTGGCCACCTGGGCTGGGGTATGGACAGTTCAGCAGATCCACTTGAATCTTAGGGCCAGCTGCCAGTGAGCTGTGGCTGCACAGCAGGAGCACTGCACTGAGGGAGTCTAGTTCAGGGCCAGAATCAGCCACCTGTCTTAGGCTTGTGAGCACCAGCTGCCTCTGCTGGGGAGGATGGAGCCTGTGCCACTGGCCCTTGCTGCGGCCATCTGCCCTACCACTGCCAACTTGGACTCAACTGAGAGAGAGGACAATGATGAAGATTCTGATATCACCCTCCACCCCACATCTGCTGATGCATCTGCACCTGGGCCAGCAGTAAACATGGATGGGAGCATGTAGTCCTTGTCACCCGGGAATATGGATGCTGGGTGCAGACATTCAGAATGTTGAGGGGCACATTGATGCACTTGGTGGCCCAGCTGGGTCACCCGGTCCCTGGTCTAGGTAGACTCCTGTGGCTGGGTCCCCCTACCTGCCTCACCACTGTTGCTCATGCTGCCTTCAGTGGACTCTGATGCCTCCTGACACCCAGTGGTGCCTGAAACTGTGGCCTGGGTGGCCCTCAGACAAAGGTTCTGGAGCTGCTTGTCAGGGCCGAGGCCTCAGTGGTTGGGTCTTTGGTACAGTAGCACGGCTGCCCCTCATGCCCAGTTCTAAAACAGCTCAGCTGGCCCTGGGTGACTCTGTGGGGCTAGGACAGACCCTGGATGCTCTGCAGGCTCAGCAGCAGGCAGCTGCTAGCTCTTCCATGCTTCTGGTTGCTTCCTGCAACATGCTGGAGCAGCAAGAGCACAAATAGTCCAGTAGAAAGGCCTGGACAGCAGTTAAAACATTACTCTGGAGGACCAGGCCTCTATTTGTGCCAGTGCATGCTATTTTAGCATGCTTTTCACTGCTTTTTTGTTACATTTTTTTTGCTACTGGGAAATTGTGGTAGTAAATTTTGCCCCCCCACTCCAAATTAGCATTGCACTGAACATTTTAATATTCATAGTTTCATAGTTGGTAGGGTTGGAAGGGACCTGAGCAGATCATCAAGTCTGACCCCCTGCCATGGGCAGGAAAGAATGCTGGGTCAAACAACCCTGGCAAGGTGTCTATCTAGCCTCCTTTTGAAGACCCCCAGGGTAGAAGTGAGCACCACTTCCCTTGGAAGTTGGTTCCAGATCCTAGCCACCCTGACTGTGAAGTAGCACCTCATGATATCTAGCCTGAATCTATTCTCAGTCAACTTATGGTCGTTATTCCTTGTTACTCCCAGTAGTGCTCAGGGGAACAGGGGCTCTCCCATTGCCTGCTGGTCTCCCTTAACCAGTTTATAGATGGCCACCAGATCCCCTCTCAGCCTTCTCTTGTGGAAGCTGAACAGGTTCAGGTCTCGTAGACTCTCTTCATAGGGCCTACCCTGCTGTCCCCATATCATGCGAGTGGCCCTCCTCTGGACCCTCTTGATGTTGTTCACATCCCTCCTGAAGTGCAGCACCCAGAACTGGATGCGGTACTCTAACTGCTGTCTGACCAGTGTCGCATAGAGGGGGAGGATCACCTCCTTGGATCTACTTGCGTTGCATCTGTGGATGCATGACAAGGTGTGATTAGCCTTCCTGACTATGTCTCCATATTGATGGCCCATGTTCATCTTGGAGTCTATAATGACTCCATGATCCTTTTCTGCCACTGTGCTGATGAGAGGAGAGTTCCCCAGCCTGTAGGTATGCTGCTGGTTCTTTCTCCCCAGGTGCAGTACCTTGCACTCATCAGTATTGAATCCCATCTTATTCTCATCTGCCCACCCCTGTAACCTGTCCACATCCAATTGCAGCCTGCCCCTCCCTTCTAGTGTGCCCACTTCTTCCCACATATTAGTGCCATCTGCGAATTTGAATAAGGTGCTTTTCACTCCCTTGTCCAAGTCGCTGATGAAGATGTTGAACAGTGCAGGCCTGAGGACTGAGCCCTGGGGAACCCCACTGCCCATATCCCTCCAGGTCAAAAATGACCCATCCACCACCACTCTCTGGGTACAGCCCTCCAGCTGTGACCCATCTGACTGTGTAGGCATCAACACTAAAATCTCGTAATTTTTTAATGAGAATGGGGTGAAAGACACCGTTGAAGGCCTTCCTAAAGTCCAGAAAAACTACTTCCACCACGACACCTGCATCCAAGGATTTTGTGACTTGTTCATAGAAGGCCACCAGGTTGGTCTGACAGGACATGCCTCTAATGAACCCATGTTGGTTGCCTCTAAGCATACACTACCCTGCTTGCCCCTCGCAGATATGCACCTGGATAATTTTCTCAAAGAGCTTCCCCAGGTCCAAAGTAAGACTAACAGGCCTATAATTTCCTGAGTCATCCTTCCTCTCTTTTTTGAAAATGAGGACCACATTGGCCCTTCTCCAGTCCTCTGGCACCTCGCCAGAGCACCACAAGTGCTCACAAAGCTGTGCCAGGGATCCCGCAGTACTCTGGGGTGGAGATCATCAGGAGCTGCTGATTTGAACATGTCCAGTCCCTCCAGAAGTTCCCTGACTAGGTCCTCACTAACCCTGGGCCTGGCTGCACCTCCCCTGGCACCATCGGGGATCCCAGTGGGGGGGATGACCTGGTTCCTGCTCAGAAAAATGGAGGCAAAGAAATTGTTAAATAGGTTAGCTTTGTCATCTGGTGAGCCCACCAGATTTCCAAGCATATTCTGCAGAGGCCCCACATTACCCAGAACCTCCGTTTTACCCACTACGTATTTTCAAAAAGGATTTCTTCTTATCTTTGATCCGGGCTGCTAGTCCCAGGTCCATCTCCATCTTGGCCTTCCTTACAGTCCCCCTACAATCCCGAGCAACGGAGGTATAGTCCTCCCTGGTGATGGCCGCTCCTTTCCATTGGGTGTATGCCTCCTTCTTAGCTTTGAGACAAATGCAGTTTCTGGTGTCAGAAACCTCACATCCTTGCATGTGTGAACATGGCCATAGGTACTCTCCAGGGGTCATGATATGGTGGCTTGATTATTGCTTGCTTGAAAAACAAAGCCAAGTGACTCTCGCTGCTGTAATGATTTACGGTAGCTTTTCAAATATCTGAGAACCAGGCAAAATATTACCCTTCTCAGCAGTATTTTTAATCCATTGCTAAAATCAAAGAGTTTTTTATATGTCTAACCCTTCTGCTGAGCACCTGTCATCAGCAGCAAGGCCCAGATTCAGTTAAAATGAGAGAACTTCAAGCCCTGATCCATGGATAGGACCTACATATTTATTGCTTTAGAAGGTTTGTTACAATGCGTTTCTAAGGAAAGCATATATAATATAATGATTTAATTTGCTTGGCAGTTTAAAAATCAAATTTCAGACAGTTTTAAACTTGGATCTATATATGACAATCTGAACAAATATGGAGAAGATTGTAATTTGTCCAATTTACATGAAAATTATATGAAGCTGTGTTGGTATTTATTTCATAAAGCTGCCTATTATGCTTATAGGTGAATGCCAGAGAAGTGGATTGATATTTTTCAATACACTAAAAAGAAAAATTAAGTTTAAATGATAAATTGGTTCCTTGTTTAGAACTATCTCTGATAAAATATACTTATCATCCCAGCATTGTTTTACATTAAAATGAAGTGTCTTTAAAGTCACTTACCTATTAACTGTCTTACCTATTTGGAAAATAGGAAATTAAAGGGGCGGGGGATGGAGGGGAGAGGCAGCATGATATAGTTTTTCAAGTATTTGAAAAGCTGCCATAAAGATAGAAAAACATTGTTTTCCCCTCCTACAGTTACTAGTACATATGCCTATGCTCAGTAAACACTTCTTAACTGTAAGAAAAACAGAAGAATGGAAAACATTGTCTAGAGAATCTTTTTAATCTCCTGCTCTGGAAGTTCTTAAGAAGGTAACAGATAAACACCCATCTGGGATGGTTAAGGAAGACTGCATCCAAGTAATTAATGAAACTGTTAAGCAATGCCAAATCTGAACAGACCTCTGTAGAACTCTGCCTAAGACCTTGTGCTATCCAGCTATTTATAGCAATCTTTACCTTATAGTGATTCAACCAATTATGCAGTCCTTCTTTCTTCAACTTATAACAATGACATATCAGACTGTGTCAAAAGCCTTATTAAATACCAGGTGTATTTTCTAATATATTCCCTTTATCCACTAAACTAATTACCTCATCAAAGAAGGAAATCAAGTTGGTTTGGCATGATTTGTCATAGCAAATCCATGTTAGCTGCTGGTAATTATCCCTTTATCATCTAGATAATTACAAATGGAATGTTTTATTATTTCCTCTGGTAACTGCTTGGATATTATATTTGGATTGGCCTGTCTCTAATTCCTTAGGTTCCCCTTTTCCCTCTTTTTCCTAAAAAGATGGGAATTATGTTAGCCCTTCTCTAGTCTTCTGAGGCTTCACCTGTCACCCCTGATTTTCCAAATATTGTTTGAGTGACATCAAGATTTCTTCAGCTAGTCCCTACAGCTCATTAGGGTGGATTGTTTTCAGGTCACAGATTTTTTTTGTTGAAAACTAGAGGAAGATAGGATTCTATATGTCTTCTAACAGCTTGTCTTGCCTGTGGAACAGTTTCCCTGGTCTTTGCTTTCCACCCACATATTTATAGAATACTTTCTTATTATCTCTAGCATCCCTAACCAGTTGTATGTCATTTTTCACCTTTGCTTTCCTGATTTTGACCCAACTAGTTTGTGTTACACTTTTGCATAATTCCTTTAGTGACCTTCTTTTAGTTGCCTATATATATTTCTTTTGCACTTTAGATAAATAGTAAGCAAGTTTTTCGAGCTACATTGGTCTTAAGTAGTTCTTCATGGCTCTTACAGTTGCTTCCCTTTCACCATTTTGGAATAATTTGATGCTGAGCCTCCAGTGTAACCTCCTTGAAGAACTTCCAATCTTCTCAAACTCCTTTTCCTTTCAATTTGACCTTACCTATTACTTCAGAGTCTTTTAAAATGTATCCTTTTGAAGTCTAGTGCCTTTGTTTTGACACTCTATGCCCTCATCTCCTTAGAATCTACAATTATATAGTATCACAAACACTTCCTCCCAAGTTTCTTATCACCAGGGATCCTGGTTTTCTGTGATAAAAAATTCCAATTTTCTGATTAAAAAAATTAACCCCAAATCCACATTTTTCTGTGATTAAAATGAAACACCACTAATACATATTTGCCACCTATATATAATGACTGAAAAAATAAATCTATTTATATATAAATAGATATCTATATATCAGTTTTGGGCACTGCACTTTAACAAGGATGTGGAAAAACTTGAGAGGGTCCAGAGAAGAGCCACCCATGTGATCAGGGACTTGTAAGACAAGCCATACGAGGAGAGGCTGAGGAAGTTGGGCCTCTTCAGACTACAGAAGAGAAGGCTGAGAGAGGACTGTTGACACTGGTTTTGGACCCAGCACCTTTGTTCCAGGTGAGCACAACCCTCAGACCGACCACAGCACCTGCCAGTCAATAATAGGTGAATTTATTGTCATCAGAGTCAAAGTACATACAGTCAGGATGCAAGCTTTACTCTGAGGCTTTCTCTCTTAGGTGACAACAGTCTGGAGGTGGGATCCAGAGGCCCACAGCCCACCCCCGCTCCCCAGTGGGGTGCATGACACGGGCTGCTGGTGTGTGCCCTTTGTCCATGGTGCCCTCACAGACCCTTCCTGGGGGACAAGGGAGGGATGATAGGGAACAGGAAGGGACAGGAAAAAGGGAGGGATAGAAAGGACCCTTTGTCAATCTCAAGTCTCTGCTTTTGTATTCCCTTCACCCCTTGATGACTTCTGATGGCTCTTCACCATGGCTATCTCTGGTTGGTTGTGTCTCTGTGGTCACACATTCATGTAACCTTCTGGGCCTTGTCCTAATTTAGTCTGTTCCCCCAAAGCCAGGACTTAGACCCCCTGATCTTTGATGCCTTGCTGCTGGTGTCACTTATCTCATGTTACGGGACAATATGGTACATTCTTCCTTTGGTTCCCAGGCTGTTTCCTAGACTATGTGTCCTTGTTGGCCTTGTTGTGTTAGACAAGCCATCTACTTTCAGGGCCATGAGAAGCTGTGTCAGCCTCTGGCTTCTTTACTATTCCTTCCATCTGGGAACAGCACACAAACCAACTGCAGGTGCTTTCTCAGCCTGATTAAAGGTTTTTCAGTGTGAAAGCTGGCATCCCAGGCAGCTAAGCTGAGCTCACCTGGAACATAACAACTCCACTGCAAACAGCAAGCCTTAGCCCTGTCAAAGATATGATGGGTCTAGGCTTTCCCCAGCCAGGACTGTGTGCATGAGCATGGTGACTGGAGGTTATGGTGCCTCCTACCCACCTTTCACAGCGGGTCAGCGGGTCCAGATACTCTCCACCCCAGGGTGTTGAGGGAGCTAGCTGGGGTTATTGCAGGGCCCTTGGCATGGCTTTATGAGCGCTTGTGGTGCTTGGCCCAGGTGCCAGATGACTGGAAGATAGCTAATGTGGTCCCCATCTTCAAAAAAGGGAAGAGAGAGGACCCGGGCAACTATAGGCCCGTCAGTCTTACCTCAATCCTAGGGAAATTCTTTGAGAAGATCCTGAAGGAGCACATCTGTGATGGGCCAGCTTCAGGGATGATGCTCAAGGGC
>NW_017728907.1:1882104-1942825 GCF_001723895.1 Crocodylus porosus | reverse complement strand
CTGTTTCCCCTAGCCCCCCCGGCATGACAAGGAATAAAGGCCACAAGTTGTTGGAGAGAAGGTTTAGATTAGACATCCAAAGGTACTGCAAGAACTACTTCACAGTTACGGCAGCTAGGAGCTGGAACCAACTTCCAAGGGAAGTGGTGCTGGCTCCTACCCTGGGGAACTTTAAGAAGAAGCTTGATGCCTACCTGGCTGGAGTCATTTGAGCCCAGTTTTTCTCCTGCCCAGGTGGGGGGTCGGACTTGAAGATCTATATGGTCCCTTCCGACCCTACTTCTATGATTCTGTGATTCACCAGGGGGATCCTTGGTTCTGGCATTTCCTGGGGATGCTGCACTACCAGCAGTCCCACCTGGCCTCCTGACCCTACCAGAGAGCAGTTTTAGTGGTCATGCCCAGGACCTGGGGCTTCCTCCTTCCCCATATCTCTATCCCATAATTCCAGATTCATCCTGGCATGGGAGCTCAGCAGAGACGTGTTTTCCCCTGCTGGCTGGTGATGCAGTGAATGCTCCCTCCAGCTCTGAGAGGGAGCACTCACTGGTTTTAAATGGTTTAAAATAATGAAAAAAGGAAGTAGGTGTGGACAGAGTGAGGAGGGTGGCATTCACTCCATCTGCACCTGAAGCTTGGGGAGCCCCAGCAGCAGGAAGTTCACCTTCAGGAACATCACCTGCTCCACCAAACCAGGATCCAAGGAGGTATGGTGGGGTGCCACTACATCTCCAGCAAAGCTGAACACCCTCTTACTTGGAACACTGGTTGGTGGGCAGGACAAATGTTCACAGGCAACCATGGCCAGATACAGCCACATCTGGCTGTGGCTTGCCCAGTAGGCCAAAGGATCACATAGCAGCGGCTCCACATCCTCAGTGAGATAAGAAGCTACCAACGCCTGAGCACTACCTGCCTGATGGTTGGGTCTGCTGCCTCTAGACCCCACCATGGAAGTTATGCCCTGGGGCCCACATTGGCATCACCTGTGATGGAGGAGGAAACTGGCTGATGGATGGTATTTTAGCTTGCGACAGTGGATCCCCCTTTTCTATGTCCCCCCAAGTCCGCCATTCTGCCTCCCTGCCTCTCTTCACCAGCACCTCCATCCACTGATTTAGGCTTTGGCTGCTGCATAGACTGCCCTTCACCCTTGGGTCATACATGGTGACCAGCACATGGACCATACTGGACCACAAGGGTTCAAGCCATTTCCTGATGCTCTGACAGTGGCTTGCCCCAACCAGGAACACTGATCCCTTGGAAGCTCTCCATTTGGCTCTGAAGCTACCTCACTACAGAGCTCATTTGGCTAAGAAGGGCATCACCAGCACTGAGGAAGGGCTTGAGGACCACTAGGATCTGGGAGATGGTCCTCAGCTATGTTAAGGGGGTTGCTGATCCCAATCTCCCCAAGCAAGACCATCACATGGATGGCCTTCTGTTGCTCCTCTAGATTCTCAAGCATTAAGTATGTGCAGTTTCACTGAGTTTCCACATCCTGCATGATTTTGTGCTACGGGATGTTCAGGTCTGCCTGTTTGTCCTGCAGCATGTTGCCCCCCCTTGATGCTCTGGTGGAAGTAGCCTGCTACCTTCCTGCAGTTGGAAATGAGCTTGCTGGTGGTGTTGGCATTGTCACCAGCAGCTCTGTCCTCCTCAAAGGTGTTCCTGACAATGAGGTGGGACTTGTGTGCCACACAGTGGATGTCAACAAAGTTGGCATCACAGACTGCCTTGACAATATTGGCTTCATTGTCAGTGAACATGAACCCTTGGGTGAGCTTGCCCTGCCCAACAAGCCACCCTTGCACCAAGTGGTTCATGGCCCCCATGATCTCAGTTGCCATGTGAGACTCATCCATCACTCACCTTGGCTGGAAGGAGAGCCCACTGACAACCTGACTGGTGCACCAGTGCCCTGTGAGTGAGAGGGAGGTGTGATCTCCAACCTGGCTGCTCCAGATGTCCAAGGTAAAGTATAAGACAGGATCTGTCTTATGCAGCTTCTCCCTCAAGTACTCTCTGCATGCCTCATACAGGGAGGGCACCACCATCCTGCTGAAGTTGGTGTGTGCAGGCACTTGGTATGATGGGGCCATGAGCGCCATGAGCCACCTGAACCCTGGCCGCTCGAGTAAGGAGAAAGGCTCTGGGTGATCTTGCTCACTCTTGCACCGCACCCCCCTTTCAATCCGCCTTTCCCCCACTGTTCCAGGGTGGCCTGCCTCTTCTTTGGGGGGACGGGACTTTGAAGAGAGAGGGGGACTTCCCTTTGGCCATGCTCCCACTGGTTCCGGGCTGAGTAGGAGCAAGGGTGAGGGGGTGGTGCCTGCCAAGATGCATCAGAATCCCTGTGGTACTTGTGTGTTTTGTTCCCTTGCCCCAGCTGGTTTTGACTTGGCAGTGCAGGCAAATAGTATATGTGGGAACATTTGCCAGCTCAGAATGAGCCCAAACCACACTACCCACTCACTTCTGGGGTGTGGGTGCATGTGTGGATGCTGAAGTTTCCCCCTTCTCAGCAGGCAGAGGCACAGCAACAGGAGGAGCAGACTCAGCTGAGCTGCTTTCCTCTGCAACCTCTACCTCAGCCTCCTCTGAAGTGCCTTCTGGGGATGGAGACCTGGCTTTAAGGGAAACAAGGGGGGTGGAGCACAAACTCAGATGATTCCCCCTCCTTCCCCAGAATTTCCCTTGCTAGGGCACTGAGATCCAGATCTAGCTCAAGCTCTCTCTCTGGCATTGGAAAGCTCAGCATGGGAAGTGAAATGGTGGTGGAGACTGTCATGCTGGTGGTGCTGCTTCTTGTCATGATGGTGGTGGTGGGGATTATGGCTGGTGCTTCTGGAGGGGATGCAGACTCAGCCACAGGCAGTGGCACTGGCCTGCTCCCTTCTCCTTGCTACCTGTACTAGTGGAAGCCCCATGCCTGCTTGTTATAACAAAGAGGCTGCGTCTCAGTTGCAGGGGGGAGGAAACTTACACCTCTCCCTCTACCCATTCTTCTGCCCCTCTCTGAAGTCTTGCCAGCTGCCTTCCCAGCATGCTTCATGGTGTGATCGATAGTGTCTTGTCTTTATAAAAATATATAAATGTATATATGTGTCTTCCTATATAAATTCTATATTATAATATGCAATATAATTATGAAATTGAAAAGAATCAATCAATAAATATAATAATAAAATAAAAGTGTATAGAAAGAAAGCAAAAAGTATTGCAAAATCCCACTTGCTACACTAGCAAGTAGGAAATCAATGGTAGTAGTCTTTGTTGTCTAATGCTGGTAAGCTTCTGGAAGATAGTTCAGTAACTGACCTCAAGGTAGGAACCAAGCTGGTTCAAACAATGCTGCCTCTTATGCTGTTTTTCCATCCCTCCCCCAGAACACTGGGTTTGGAAGAGACAGTCACTGGCCAGCTACACAGTCAATATCAGAGCAGTCCTTCCCCCCTCTTCTTCCTCTCTCTCCTTACTTTCTGTTTCCCTGCAGGCAAGCCCAGCTTCAACTTTGAAACTCAAAATGTTTTGAAATTTTCAAAATGTTTTGACTGCCCTTGTTTCATTTTCAGGCTGTTTTGAAGCCCTTCGTTTCATTTTGATTTCACTGTTTCGAGCTTGAAATGAGTTGAAACTGTGTCGAAATGAAATGGTGGGAGAAATTTTGCACAGCCATAATATATATACATTATGCATACATATACATTATATATGTATATATAACATACATAGATGTACATAATATACTTGTATACTATGTATTCATGTGTGTGTGTACGTACATACATACATACATATATACGTGTATGTGTGTGTGTGTGTGTGTATATATATATATATATATATATATATCAGGTTCCCTGCTTATCACCTTCACAGTCTCAGCTATTGCATACCTATTGTTCATAAATTGTTCCAACATATATGACCTCCCCATAATTCTTTCTTCAACTTTATGAAAAAGAAAATAATTGTCCTCTACAAATATTTAGGTCTTGTTGGATATTATATTTTACTGTATTTTTCTATTTCTTTTATTTTTGTACACCTTTATTATAAATAAAAAAACCAAAGTGGAAACTGAAAAAGCGTGTAGCCTCCCAAGGGGCTGAGCATGTGTGATGGGGCCTCTACCCCATTACTGAGAAGGGGGAGAAAACCCTGGGCCCTGTCAGCCTTGAAAGAACCCAGGTGCAGACTTAAGAGTGGAAAAGACTCAAGAAAACACTCACCACAGAGCCAGAACTGTCAGCAACATCAGGAGTGAGGGCCTTGCATAAAAACCCAATAGGTCCCAGCAGCAAAGGGCCTCTCTGAGGCTACCTCAGCAAGCCAGATCAGAAACCATCTGTGACACCTCTGGGAGCTAGAGGCATTTATACACATAGTTTCTCCCATGATAAGCTTGAGATCCGCTGGTTTGGAGCAGACTCAGTTAATCGAGTCCACTCTGCATGTAAGCTGACGTGCACTGTGCTGCATTACATGTGGTTGTATAAGTGGTGAAATGTGCGTTGGCGCACAAAATATGACACAAGTTTTTTTTGGACTAAAGCACCTTTTATATGCTTTAGTTCAAAAGTGTGCCACTGCCATTTTCTCAGTGCTGATCTGCATTTCTGAGCTGCCCTAGGTGACCAGCAGGAGGCAGGGCTGGGGAGTCTTATAAACACAGGCCCTGAGCCAGAGGGAGGCACTCCTGTCCTCTAAGCTTCAGGGTAAAAAGCTTCTGGCTAGGAAAGCTGCAAGGGAGTGCCTGGTGGCCTGCTGAGCTGCCTAGAACTACCACCAAGACCCTGAGAGTCTGCAGGAGGATATAACCCAGAGCTGGGGCTTATGCTGGCATCCAGGGAGGCTGCCCTGGATGTTTGTTTACCTATCCTGGTGTAGGGGGGAAGATTTTCCCTTTTAAAGCAGTAGCATGCTGTTTTCCTTTTGTTGATGTTTGTTGCTCAGAAGGGAAGATTTTTTTTAAGTGGTTGTTTCCTGCATCTTAAGTTATAATGGTGATTGTAGAAGGACTGTGAGGGGTGTTTTTTTGGAAGTCTGATTATTGCCCTGGGGACATGCGATTGCCTTGAGCCCTGCTGGGGTCTGGCTTAAGGCAGAGTGCGCAAGAAAAGGCCAGAGTTGGGCAGCATTCAGGGCCAGAGAGCCTGGGGCCTAGAGCATGTCCATGTTTGGGGCTGGAGAGCCCCAAGCCCCAAGCAGGGCAGGGACAGGGCCCAAATAGGGCCAAGATGAGGCTGGGACCAGAAGCCAGGTCTGATGCAGTGGACAGAGGGCATGGGAATCAGCTAATAGAAAGTGGGGGATGAGGCTGGGAAGGCTGAGTCTTGACTAGCATATACGAGTACCCTGAGACACGTAACTAGCCCATAAGCCAATGAATGAAACCAGGCTTGGAAAGTGCTGGGGCAGCCTCCTTTCCTTCAAAGGACTATAACATAAAGGCATGGTGGGAAAACAAAGGGGAGAGTTCTTCAGAAGGGTGGACCAACTAGGACTGAGCAACCACCAGGAGGTGTCACAGTCACCCCTGGGACAACACCTTGTTACAGGATGAAACACTTATCAGTAACAAAATGTCTGTATTACTAGAGATTGAAACTCCTTTCCCCTGAGCAACATCCTTCTTGGGTTTACACATTTAGGAATAGCTGTCTGTCTTTCACCTTGCAGAGTGGCCCCTGAGTGCCCAGCATAACACAAACTGTTTTACATTTTGTTGCTATGTGAAATGTCTAAACTCAAATGAGATGCATGCCTGGACCATAAAACAGAAGAGTTGTAGGGATCCATCAGACCAGCCCCTGTGAGCTGATTTTTGTGGTTCTTTGGGGTCACCACCCTGGCCTGGTTCAGCAGGTTATTGGCCAGACAGATCACACTCCCCTTGTCTGCTAAGTATAGTTGCCAAAAGGGAGCAACAAAGGGCAACAAAAAGAAGCTACAGCCAGGGACAGTCCAGGAAGGTGTGGAATTATAGACTCATAGAAAATTAGTGTTGGAAGGGACCTCAGGAGGTCATCTAGTCCAACCCCCTCTTCAAAGCAGGACCATCCCCAAGTACATTATTCCAGCCAAGACTTTGTCTAGCCGGATCTTAAAAACCTTCAAGGCTGGAGATTCCACAACCTCTCTGAGTAACCTGTTCCAGTGTTTTACAACCCTCCTCCAGTTGTTGCTGACCCAGCAATGCAACAACCAGGCTTCAACCTTCCATGGAGCCTGTGGACAACCTTTAATAGGATACACACTGGACATGGTTGGTGTATCCACCTGATGTACAAGTGGTGCTTACAAAGCTTGCTTGGCTACGACTGTGGAAACCCTGACCAAACCATGGAGCACCACAGATACAAGTTTGAGGGCAACATTCTGGAGTTACATTCACTTTCCAGCAGGGAATTGGTCTGTTTAGGGAATTTGGAATTAATACTGTGATGAATGCTCTTGCTCCTAAAGCCATGTGAAAGAAAGAGAAAGACTACCTTCCTACTGAAAAAGATTTTCTTAATATCTTAATACTTCCTTTGCTGTAACTTGAGACCATTGTTTGTTGTTCTGTTGTTTGCCACCACTGAGAATAGTCTTGTTCCATCCTCCTGAGGACCACCCTTCAGGTTTGTGCTTTATTCTGTCAAGTGGAGTAGGTATTGTCTGTCCCAAAATACCCTGAGCCACAGAGAAAGAGGCAAAGGAGGTTATTAAATCTGGGTCTTCTACAACCTGGGTGAGTACTATAACAAATGAGGTAATTGTACACCTTCCACCCAACCTCTGAAACCTCTCCTGCTATTTGGAAGGAATGGGCTTAGGGAATCCATATTACACTTAAGCTATACTAAATCTATGGAACGTTAGGCAGTTAGAGTTAAAGTTAGAACAGTCTCTGAGCAGTCGCATGTTAAGCATTTCTGACCTTCTCAACTCTGGCTTGCTGTTAAAGGGCTGGTGAGCAGTGATGTGGTTAAGAGTCGGGGTGCCTGGGCTGTATGCTTACTCTGGGTGGCAGAGGTGTAGTGGTGGGAGGAGGGTGTACAGCATAGAGTGGCATAGAGCCAGGAGGTGGAAAAGTATGGGGGATCATGGGGTCTATAGCTTCTCTCTATAGGCTTTCCTGGTCTCCTTGAAATCCTTTAAGGTAACATAAAACTTTTATTTATGTAAAGTGTGTTTAAAGCAATTTTATTTGAAGTGAAATAAAAGACATGAAATTTAAAAATAAAGACTCTTGCATGTTTTAATTAATGTGTCAATGAATTGTTAATTTCTATTGTGAGTTTCTGTTTCCTGTAGAGAAGACTAAAACTATGGCATGTAATTACTATATCAATATGCTTTACATCAGGCAAATGAAAAACACATGAAAAACTAAAAGATATCCTAACAAAATCATTCCCTTTGTTGTAAATCTAGTCTTATATAGATAGTCATTTTCATCTTAAAAATTTCTTGGGGGCTTGGTATAAGTGGTAGAACAGGGGAGGGAGATGGAGATGAGCAAAGAAGAGTGCAGGAAGCTAGAGGGAGAGCTGGTGGGACAGTTAGATGATCAAGGTGTAAAAGGTGCACTCAGGCATGATAAGGTCATAGCAGAGAAGCTAAATTAATTATTTACATCAATTTTTAATATAGAAGATACTGGGGAAAGTTCCACACCAGATCAATTCTTCCTAGTAGATAGCTCTGAAGAGTTGGATCAGAATAAGTGATCACAGAAGAAGTTTTAGAACAAATTGATAAATTAAATGCTAATAAGATGGCATTCACCCCAGAGTTCTGAAGGAACTCAAAGATGAAATTGCAGAACTATTAGCAATAGTGTGTAACCTATTGTTAGAAGTGTCCTCTGTGCCAGAGGACAGGTATCCATTAAGTCATGGTGGGCGAGTAGGAAGGAGATCTACCTCAGGCATTGAGTCCCGAGTGCCCAGTAGACCTTCCCCGGGCACACTGGGTTCGATGGATCATTGAGTTCACACTACAAGCCTGTGGTATGGTGGCTTCTTTAATCTTGGAGTTTTCCTCATGCACGCCCCCTCCCCACTGATCATGGGAGGGGCCCTATCATTCACCTCTTGCCACCCAAGTCTAGTGGCTGGGAGGTGAAAACCACAGCTGCAGTTTCAGGCATGGGTCATAAGCAATGGGGACCCTCCTCCAAGAAGTGGGGCGGGAATTAAAGAAGCTGGCACACCACACACTTTCAGTGCAAATTCTGGAGATCCCAAATCATTGGTGTGACCTAGTATGGCATTTCTTATGTTCATATATAAACAGAAGCAAGGAGAAATGTAATTTACATCTGAAATTATACACTGTTTGATTTAAGATTTTTTGTCTTCAGTATTCCATTTTGATATTGATTAATAAGAAAATTTTCAGTTTTTATCTAAGTAAGAAGAAAATATATTAAAAGTAATTTTACAGCCTTCAGTTAAATGGAACAAATATTTACTCATATATTTTTCTCTTTTGAATGCTTACTTTTAAATTTTCAATGAGTACTCCTCTCCATCAAGTATATAATGTTATTTAATTATTAAGATATCCTGCAATTTGACTTGCTTAGTAATAATATTACTAACTATTCTGAATTGTTGCTTTCAGCATTTATATGATTTGTGTTGATTTAGTGCTAAGTGAAATATTTACATCAACGCTAGAAAATGCATGAAACAGCTGGTTTGAAGCTGTACTACACATGCACAAAAATTAGTAGGGGAATGAAAATTCATGAATCTTCAAAACAAGTATAAGCAAATATATTGAAATTCCTTTATACAAGATTGTGTTATCTGGTTTTGAAGTTTAAACTAATTTTTGCTTTGAGATGCTGTGTTTATTTAAACCATAAACTTTAATCAGTGCTTGTTATATGAGAATCTACCTGGCACTTAAAGATTTTCACATGAACCTCCCCAAAGGAAGAATTTCTAGTTTTACCAATAAGGAGTTTTGGATCTATAATGATACACATGGTGGTGTCACATATTTACTTGCAGCAGTTGCAAGTCTTTGGAATGCAGTGACCAATTAAAGTTAATACATATTAAGAAGATAACTTTTGGCTGGAAGGAAACAACTTTGCAATGCCAGGAGGGTACTTAACACTTGCTAAACTGCTTGAATTTGTGTCAACTTACATTTTTATTACACTTGATTAAGCTGAATTCATAACACAGTTTGCTTGTGCTGTTGTGCCTCAACACACATTCCTATTATACTCAAGACTAAATCACTGAAGTGACTGGAAACTTTGTCATTGAACTGTGTGGGTGGAGACCTGTCATCAATCCTAGCATTTGTTACTTATACATTTCTTCTAGGGGACTGTATCAATTTGTATGCATGGAGTACAGCCCTACTTTAAAGAAGACAAGTTTTTAGATTGTCTTCTGAAATGGTATCTCAAAAACAATTCTATTTATTCTTCCACGTTGTGTGCATGTGGACTTCTGTGTTTTCTGAAATAACTGATGGATTTAAAGAAGTAACTTAAAAAACATTCAACTAAGAAAAACTTGCATTAGTATTGTTCAAACAATAATTCTACCTGATAACAAAGAGAAAAAAAGTACAAGTGCTGTAAATAAAATGATTCCTTTATATGAAAGCAAGTATGTTAAATTCTAGTGCAGTCTTCTGCATCAGTGCATTCTAATCATGACCCTCAGTGAAAAATCTTCTTTTGTCATTTGTGCAAGTATTCTGTGAATTGTTCAGTTAAAAGGAGATGGTTACATTCTTCTACAGAATTAGATACTCTAGAAAATCCATCATGTTTTCCTAGGGCATTAATTTGGAGAAACTGACAACCTCTCAACAAGAGGCGATATCCATCCTTTTGCCACTGACCTTGCAGCTAGAAAAGCGGTGGGTTGAAACACTACTGGTAATTAAACTTTAAGGGAAACATAGAGTGCAGTATTATCATTAAGGCTATTATCTTCAGAGACAATAGTTTGACATTGCTTAAATTTGGAAGTAAATCTCCTGCTGGTGATGGCAAAATTACCCAAAATTGTGGCTGTGACAATAAGTGATATAAATTTGTGCTGTTTTTTTGTGCTGTTTTTTTGCGGTGAATTTGCAATTGCCCTATGATGAGAGAGCATGGGCAGCCCAGAGCTGTCTGAGCTCTCCAGCTGTCCCACTCAGGTGCTCCTTGAACTTCAGGAGCTTGAACTTATGCTCTTGGGAATTTCCCAACTCAGGATAGGCATCTAAAAATGGGAAAACACTGGTGGCAGGTGTTCCTGGGGCTTCAGGAACCTGATCCTTCATGACTCTGGGTACAGTCTGCAAGTGTGGAGCAGAGAACCCACTATGGGAATTCCCCCCTCTGCACACTCTGATGTGTGCTCCAGGTTGGGACTTGGCAAGGTGATATGTAAGCTGTGGGATCCTCTGCAGGATTCCTTTGGCACCTGGGGCTATTGTCTCTGAAACCTGGGAACGGCAGGGGCCTGACTCTGTGGGACAATAATGACATCTATTTTCATTGGACCACTGTACCAGAACACATCCTGGCATAGCTGATGCCATAACAAAAATGTTGACTTTTTTTACAAATTGCAAATTGTGCATGGCACAGAAAGAACCATGAAATGTTTCAGACTATATTCCTGGATTCTCCTGTAACCTGCACTATTTTGTTAGGTGCTGATACTTTTCCACATTTCTGGTATAATAAGTTACCACTAATCATTGACTGGTACAGCAGAGTGTGACTATCCTGTCCTTCTTGGGACACCATTCATTCCTAAAAATAATAAAACTGAGAGAAAGAAAATGATTCACTTGGCTATGCAAAGGATCAGAATGATGCCTAGCCATTCCATGGGCTACATGAGAAGAAGGATGCTTCTTGCCTCCTTTCCTCCTTCTTCATATCTGTATATGCTGGATAGAATCTAGAAATCTAGATAGAATCTACAAATGTAAATGCTTTTTGAGTTAGACCAGGGCTGTCCACACTACATAGTGTGGACTAGGGCTGTGAGAAGCTTTGGTCCCTGATTTGATTTGGCGGAGATTCATCCCTATTCAGTGGCTGGATCTCCAAATCCGAATCAAATCAGGAGACCCTTTAATCTTTCCAAATTGAATTGGAACTCTCTGAATTGATTCAGAGACATTCAGAAAGATTCGGTGATTCGGGCATAGACACAGCTTCAAATATTTTTTCTATATACCTCAAGGTACCAGGCAGCTTGTGAATGCTGTGATGCTGGGGCAGATGGAGCATCCTACAGGAGAACGGTGGGCTCCCCAGCACGCTCAGTAGCAGACCTGGAAGGGGACCAGAAGCACTTCTAATCAACTTCTGCATCCACCAGGGAGCGCGCCACACCCCCCTGGCTCAGCAACTGGTGCCTCCTGCATCTGGGGCAGCAGCTGGGTCCCCCCATGGTAGATTGCTGAGCCAGGAAGGTGTGGGGGGCCCCCTGTATGCTCCCTACCAGACCCAGAAGTGGACTGGAAGTAGTTCCGGGCCACTTCTGTGTTTGCCACTGACCACATGGGGGCCCCACCTGCACTCCTGTGGGACACTCCATCTGCCCCAGCATTGCAGAGTTCATGAGCCATGCCAGTACCTTCAGATATGTAGAAAAAACATTTGAGTTGTGTCTATGGCTGAATTGCTGATTCTCCAAATCAGCATCAAATCTTCAGATTTGGATTTGGCAAACTCAAATCAGAGACTGTGATCTGAATCAATAAATGGAATCACTGTCCCTGATTCAGGCTGAATCTGAATAGAATACGGCCCATTTCACACACCCCTAGTGTGGACCCCATAGGCCACATGTTGTGCAGGCAGGCCCGTGGGATCTACTCTTTCATTATGTGGGAATCCCTCCAGTGTATGAGCAGTGCTTGCATTGCATAGCCTCTGCCCCCTGCCATGCAGACTACATGGATAGTGTGCTCCCATGTCCTCCCCCCACTCTCTTTGCATTGTGCAGGCCATTTTTGTTAGTATGGCCCTCTGCCAGGCCTTACCCTGCTGTGTGGTAGTGGTTTTAGGGCAGGGGCAGACAATTATTTTGGGTGGAGGGCCATTTACCCAGTTTTGGCAGGCTGTTGAGGGCTGCATGGGTAGCCCTGCCCCTTGACAGGTGCCCCACCCCATAGTCACTATCTTGGGACCAATGTCCCAATGTCTTGGGGCCAATGTCCCAGGGCTAGCACTGGTGGGGCCCAAAGTGGGGCCCAGGCTGTCAGGGGTCTGTGCAGCCAGGCTGGGCTGCACCAGCAGGTGGGGAGCTGGCCCAGCTTCATGGAGCCCCTGCCAGCTCAGACCCCATGCTCCTGCCACCCTGCTCTGGGCCCCAGTGGCACTGGCCCTGGGACACTGGTGTGGGCCCCGTGCTCCTGCTGGCTCCCTGCCCACTCACTCCCACTGCCCCCCAGCCCCATGGTACAGGTGGGGGGCAGTGCACAGCCCCAACCCCCTGCTCACCAGCAGGGAAGAAGCGGCCCATCATCCGCCCCATGGCCGGTGCTCCCTGCGGCAGCTGCTCGCAGTCCACATGGGGCTGTCCTGAGCAGGCACAGGCAGCTCCATGCATGCTGCAAGTGGCTACAGTGTGGGGTGCTGGCCACAGGGCAGGGAGGGGCTGCTTTTCCTCATGCTCAGCACCAACTTGTAACTTGCCCTGCTGCCAGCCTGGGCCTCGCCAGCTCTGGGCCCGCCCATTAGGGCTGTGCACAGCAGCAGCAGCTGTGGCCCCACTGCTTGCCACACTGGGCAGAGTTGGCTGCTGCTGCCCACCTGGAGCTCACACATTGGGCAGCTCAGAGGTGGCGGTGGCAAGCGCTGCACAGTGCAGCAAGCGGGGGGGCCACAGGTGCTGCCATGGTGCAGCCTCGATGGGTGAGCCTGGAGCTGGCGTGGGGCCCAGGCTGGCAGTGCGGGTAGGTTACAAGCTGGTGCTTGGTGCTGAGTGTGGGAGGGGGAAAAGGAGTGCAAATGGCTGCAGCAGGGAGTGCTGGCCACGGGACAGGCGAGGGGCTGCTTTCCTCTGCACCAGGAAGGAGCAGGGAAGGAGCCTGGGGAAAAGCTGAGCACCGGGAAAAGCAGCTCCTCCCCTGTCCTGTGGCCAGCACTCCCTGCTGTAGCCACATGGGCTGCGAGTGGCTGCAGTGTGGGGTGCTGGCCACAGGGTGGGTGAGGGGCCGCTTTTCCCTGCACTCAGCTTTACTCTGGGCCTCCCTTCCCTAGGATCTTTCCCTGCCCCTCCCCTGCCCCTTTCCTGAAGTTCCAGCACAGGGCAGCCACGTGCTCCCAGGCCAGAAGCCCCAGCTGGGGCTTCCAGTTGGGGTGGGGTGGGGCCAGGGTCAGGTGGGCCCTTCTGTTGTGGGAGCCCGCTGGACTTTCCCTGGGTCCTACTGCCCCTGGTTCCTGTCATTTTTGACAGGAACCAAGGGCAGATAAATATTAATTTTCTAAGTTATTTAGGGACCCTGTGGGTAGGATAGAATGGCTTTGCAGGCTGGATCTGGTCTGTGGGCTGTATTTTGCCCACCCCTGTTTTAGGGTGACATGTAAACTTCTCATGGGCCATGTGCATTCCATAGGCCATCAGCTGGTTAGCCTTGGGCTATAATTTGTTAACTCAATCTTTATTTGTATGTTCATTATTTATGAGGATTTCCTCACGAATAGGACTTAATGAGGATTTCCTCACAAATAGTGCTATTCCTAGCTTAAGTAAGGAGTGGCAGAAATTGGATTATTGGTTGTCCCCCAGGTGTGGGTCATCATTACTAAATGTTATCAGTACTGCATAACTGATTTAGATCATGTTAAATACAACAGTGCATGTGTGTGTGTGAGAGAGAGACACAGAGAAAGAGAGAGAGAGCAAGAGAGAGGTGGTGATGGCCATGTGATTTTTTGATGTTACATGACTTTTAGGACTGTTTAAAAAGAATATGCAGATGTAAAATAAATGTTAGTATAATGTACCTGGAGAAATGCATTACTTACTTCTTTCTGGGAAGTAATTATCATTTTCAAGATATCAATTTCTGACTTCATACAGAAATTTCCATAAATAAAGAAAATGCTTAATAAAGGAAGAAACTAGTAATTACTGATATAGGCTGTAGTTTATCAGTTAGTAAAATTAAATGAAAATAAGAAAAAACAAAACCCCCAAACAAATTGATTGCTTTGAGCATACAAAAGGGAAATGGCCATTTTTTCCAAGTACTTTCAATATTTGGTAGCTCCTTCTGTTTTCATTTTTTTTTGAGGAATGAAGAATGAATTTCTGGCTACTTCATTTTGGTGTAAAAAGTTAACTAGAAAATCTGGTTTGCGCTATTCAAAGTACTGAATATATTTATTAATAATATATATACTTCAGCACACATTTGCCTACTATATGTGCAGGAACTGAGAAATAAGCTATCTAATACCTGTTGTTTTTGCCAATAAAATATTAGGAAAAAAGTATAGAAAATCTGGAATATCTGTTTACATTTTGTAGGGTTGTGTGCTCACCAGTTGCCACCTCCTCTTCTCTGAATGTCATTTAAAATGAACAGATTTAAAATGCACAGTGTATTGCCTTGTATTTGGAGAAACTGTGAAGAGATATTTCAAAGGGAAGTAGAAACATTTCTTCTCCACATAGCAGAAGAATTGCATTTGTAGTATAATAAGGTGGCCTGTTCTGAGGGAGGAAGTGACCTGACAACCTGTTACAAAGAATGAAATATTGAAAGAGCAATCTTTATTCTAAATATGGGACCCCTCAATTTCTATTAAAACTAATTGCTAAAATATACCCCATATTACTATATACTGTATTATTGTTAAAAAATACACTCTGAGGTGAATAATATCATGTGATTTATGAAGAATTCTGTAACAGGTAGTGCACTTAAACCAGGGTCTCTTGAGAAATAACACTGTCAGGTGTACACAGCAGTGAACATCATGCATGCTTGAACGGGTTTAAGAAAGCATAGGAAAGAACGCTGAGAAGTGAGTTATATTTACAACTGCATAGTCCTCTTTTTCTGCAACATTTAACCGCTTGTGAATATTGAATCATTTACAGCCTAATTCTGTGTTAATGAGCAAAAACTGGCTTACTGATGCTACATTGCAGTTTGGTCCTCAAAGTCAATACCAGGGAAATAGCTAGAGATTTTCAATTAAAGCAATGATATTTTATAAATTGATTATTGATTAAGTTGACATGGGCACTAGTTATGGCCTTGTGATAAATGTCTGCAATTACAGGTGCCTTTGAAGAATGCATGATGTGAAATCTAATGATAGAATTCTAGTAGTTTTACATAAACTTGCAACTTGATTTAAATTATCAGGCTGATCACAAACAGGTCTATAACACATCAGTTCCTGGACTAATGAACCATATATCCTTGTCGACTTTAGTAATGTTTTGACAGTTTTTGCCTCAGTGCCTTTGAATTACAAGTGTGTAGAGATGTATTGCTTACTGCTACAATAGGTCTCTCCCTCAGGGTATGGTAGGTCACATTTACTGAATTTGAATTGGCTAACTAAACAATGATACACTTATATGATGTTTGAAAGAAAAATGCATTATTTTTTCTATTTTTAATTGCAATTTTTTTCAGAAGTAGAAAGAGATTACATGCAGATTTTCCCAGCCTTAGAAATTAATTTATTTTAAAATGATTTTGCCTTAATTTTTAAAATGTAGAGGCTTTACAAAGTAGAGAGATTAATGTTAAAAGCATAGAAAACTTTGTTCAATGCTATAAGATTGAAGTAGATCCACCAAAACAGGTCAAAATTCATGACTTTAACTTAAATTCTGACATAAAGCTGCATATCAGCAAAGCAAGAAAATCCGGACTTCTTGCTTAAAAATCAGGGCTTTTTACCTTCAGGCTGCCTATTTGTGTAATGTGTATCTAGTGTAAAACATGTTGCATTTGTCCCTGGACAAGTTGTGCCTCTATTTGTCCTGGAACAGAAATGTCCTTGGACTGACATATAAACACATCACCCGTCTACTCAGGGTTTAATTAAGAGCTAAATGCATTGCCACTTTTCTGCCATTGATTCAATGTCGCAATCCCAGGCCAACTGTTCAGCCTCACTTTGAGATGTCCTGGAACAAACTGTTAGTACTTCTTATCCTGTGAGTGTTTTTTTAGAATTTATCCTGGGACAATGGACATGAATGTCTAAGTTTTTCACGTTATCCTGCGACAAATGCAAACGATGATTTATCTTGGAGCAAGTGCAATGTCAGTTTCTAGCCAAAGAAACAGCCCCATAATCAACTTAGCTTGTGAGTCCTCAATACTTAATAACTGTCTTTAGCATAGGGATTTTTTTACAGAATATTTTCCTTATCATGCCTTTTCTAAATCTGGCAGAAGCAAACAGCTGCAGGTATAAGTGGTGATTTTAGAATTAATTTCAATTCTTTTTCTAGTAGGTTAGTCTTTCTTACCTGTCCATTATGCTTCTGTTCCCTTCCCTTCCCTCCCCCACAACACCTCTTTTTTTTCTTCTTCTTTGTAATACCTCAGGATATGCCACTTTCACACAGTTACTTTTGATTTCCTGGGATTATTACAGAGATCCAAAGAAAGATCCATTCAGAAAAGGAAAGATCCACTCAGAAAAGAAGTAAAACTGTCCCTGAAAAAAACATTTGGCCAAATTTTTTTCATCTTTACTGGGTGAATCTACATTTGAAATTAACGCAACCCAATAAACTCCGGGGTAGTTTGAGCCAGAGTCAACTTCTCCCAGGCACAGCTTCTACATGTGTGCAGAGGACAGCACCAATTTGAGCCAGAGTAGAGAAACCCTTGGCTGGCAGTAGTCACAGGCATCAGCCCCAGGCTCTGGGTGGCGGCATTGGGCAGTAAAGGGGCACAAGAATGCTAAACTGTAGAGCTGGGCATAAGGCAGCCCTCACACTTCATCTCCCTTATGCCTCAGCCAGCCCCTGCCACCGTCTACAAGTGCATTGCATTGCACTTAATTACTCTGCCATAAGATAACACTGTCCCCAACAGTACTATCTTATGGTGGAGTTACTTTACTACACTCTAATACCAGCCCACATGTAGACAGTGATGCTTTACTGTGGAGCTTATTAGTCAATTTGCAGTAAAGTGTACATGTAAATGGACCCACTATGCATTTCTTCTTATCTTCTTGATTTTAAGAAATTTTGATTTTGCAAAGGGCCTGCAGCCCAGAAGCCACTGTACTGTCTAAGTTTTCAGGTTCAAGCTTGCATGTAGCAAACATAGGAAGGAAATACCTATTTTGCTGCAGCCTCTTTAGCTTTGGAGTTTTCATAGATATACCTAGGGACCTACCAAATTTGCAATTTTTCAGAAATCACAATTTCCACAAAATCCAGCATTGCCTGTGAAATCTGTGGAACAAACAAACAAAAATATGGAAAAGAAAATGGTGGCTCCACAGATGGAGCCAGCAGTCCTCAACACACTGCTGCAGCCTGGCAGGGTGGTGAAGGGATTAGGGGGGACCACCCACTTGAAGGGCTGCTGGCAAGATGGCTGCTGCTCCTGCCCCTTGCCACTGATTGGCTGTGTGGGCTGCCTGTCATGTAGAACCAATCAGCTTTGCAGGCAGTCATTGGTAAGGGGTGGGGCCACATGATACATAGTCCCATCCACCCTCTGTAGCCAATCAGCAGCCTCCTTGTCTCCTCTGCTTTTTGCCTGTGGTATGTTGCATTTAATTTTCAGAACATATTTTGTAGCTGGAGGAAAAGGGTTGGAGAGAATGATATTTAGCAATCTTAGATAATATGGTTGCCTGTAAATGTAAAGGACTGGGCTTGCTGGCCTGAGAAACCTCTTCCAGTCCTATGTTACTGATTTAAACAAACTGCAGGTGGCATTAATATGAAATACATACATAAGCTTAGGTTGAAAGATGGTAAGTTGTGTCATTGTGCTCGATGCCTTGCTGAACTTGAGGCCCTGCAATCCTGTTTGCAATGTTTCCAAGCCCATAATGCAAGGCTGGCTCCTGTTTAGTGGTATTTCTACTGACTTCCCCACATGCAGCTCCCTTCTTAAACCTCTTTTCATATTGATTTTGAATTTTGGCAAGGGGTATTTCATAATTTAACATTCTCTGCAACATTCAGCTAAATTTAAATCTACATGCATTTGAGCAGTGAGTAGATTTATTAGAAAGCAGATGTCTCCCTCATATTGCCCTCTTCTATTCATGGAATCCCTATCCTTCTGGTCTACCCAAGAATGAAATGCCATGGAGTGATCGTGAATAGAAAGCATGGTGTGAAGATGATAATCCACCTTATTATATGTCCCCATTGTGTTTTTTGCTCTTCTTTTAGAAGTAGATGGTTGTCCAGGACATATAATATCCTTTGTTATTTTATAATAAATATAAATTCCATCTTATACAATTCAGAGAGTTGACATAATAGACCATAATTCCCATTATTGCCTATTATAAATATGTAATTATCTGCTTTATAGTCTGTTATAGTGTCTTTGGTGTCATTATCATATAATACATTAAAGATTCTTAAAGACTATTTTAGTTCATGGATCATTGACCTTCAAAGCCCTGTGACAGCCTGTTAAGTAAATGCAAATAGTACAGCCTTTAAAAATCCTCCTAAAATGTTTTACAAATTGACAGTATGCCAAACTGAGATTCCATTTTTACTTCTCCAATGTTGCTAAAGCCAATGAGGTTGTATTGTACCTATGGGCTGAAATGGGTTCTCTTATGGCATGTGCTCAATTGCTTGTTTTTAAAGTGCAGGGATAGAGATTGGTTGGCCTTATGAGTCTAGACTCTGCACAGTGGAGCAGGAATGAGAGAAAGCCTTTCCTTTGTCCATTGTGTGCCATGTCTGGCCTTGAACTCAGGGCTGCTAGAGACTATGTTTGTTAGGGATAGGGACCAGGAGGAAAAAGACTTCACCCCTAAATGTGATATGGCATCTTCCCCAATCCCCTGCATAGAAAGGACATATGGCTAGTAAATAACTATATCTACAAGGTGAAAATGAGTCCTAATAATGTATCAGTTTCCCTATTGCTTGTAACCCAAAACAACCTTAAGGATTTTTCCCTCATCACAATCAGAATTTAACAACGAAAATTTTTAAAAGCAAATTGTAATGATGTCCCATTTTGGTTGTGAGTTTATTTCAAAATCTCAGACAACTGAATTTTTACAGTAGAGGTACAGGCTGTGGAAAGTGGGCTCTTAACCCTGGACATTATGGTCTTTTCACAGCTATTTGATTCAGAGCTTCAAATCACTGTCCTGAATAAATTTGGCTGAATCAGCTTCTGAAGATTCAGCGCTGATTCGGAGAGATTCAATTATTTGGATCAGCCGGGGAGAGGCAGGCACAGCCGGTTGGCTGCAGATTTTCCTGTGGCTCCTCTGGCTGTGCCTGCCTCTCCCCAGGTGTGAGGAGCCATGGGAGAAGCCCCCATGGCTGCCCTGCCCGACACCATCCCCTGCCCAGCGCAAGCTTAGTCTCAGCACTTAAAAAAAATAAAAAAGCACCAGCTTCAGCAGTGGTGATTGAGGCTACTGGGCACTCATGGCAGAGCCCCTCTCCCATGCAGTTTGGGGCAGTGGGGATCACCCCCCACCTGGCACCCATGTGGCAGCTGTCCCATGGCATGGGTGCAGTGTGGCTCACCAGGGTGCTGCATGTTGCCTGGGAGCAGGGGCCACTGGGGCTGAATGAATCAAGCTGGGGGATTCCCAAGTGAATTGAGCTGGGGGTGGGGAATTGAACCAGGGGTTGCAGAATTGAGCCAGGATCTGGGGGAATGTTCAGGTCCCTGAACATTCCCCCCAGTTCCTGGTTGAATTCCCCAGCTCCCTGATCTTTCCCTCAGCTCTCTGATTGCTTCACCCAGCTCTTCCCAGGTTTGGGGGTGCGAGCTCCTGGATGATGTGGTATGACAGCAGGCTGGTGATGGTGGTGGCTCTGGGCTATTTCCTCAGCTGGCAGCAGCAGCCTGCTGAAACCGCACATGCAGATCCAGGGGTCGTGCCCCTGGGAAGACCTGGGGGAATGATGAGAGAACTGGGGAATTGAACTGGAAGCTCTGGCTGACATGTAGAGCCACCCCAGCCCCCAGACAGTGTACAGCTTGGATTTGGAGATTCAGTTCCTGAATCAGGCCGAATTTCCTCTGAATTGAATCAGCTACTGAAGCTTCACACAGCCTTATTGACTAGCCAATTGAAGATGCCATCATTCCAGTAAGATGTGATATCAGTCTTGTTCTAAGAAAAGACAATCGTGTTGCACATGCATTTAGAAAGTGAGCTTTTTGAAACATGAACAGTAGGGAAACACTGTGACTGTTTTCCAATGACAATTACAATGAGGACAAGGACTTTTATTTAAAATTTAAAATCTTAATAGCATCTACCGAATATGTGATGATCATCACTGATGCTTTGAAAAGCTTTTGTTTTTACTTATTTAGCTATGTGATTTCTATGCTGTCTTTCCCAAACTAGTTCGTGGTGATTTACAGTAACAAGGTCATAAAAATATAAATAATAAAACAAAAATAAAAGTTCCCTAAAGAATCTTCAAAATGTAACCCCACCTGCTAAAAGCCTGCTTAAATACATTTTCTTATACTACTTCTGAAAGATGGCCAGGCTCGGGCTTGGGCTGGCTTCAAATGAGAGGGAGTTCCAGACCTGAGGAACAACAATTGCAAATGACATCCTATCCAGTTAGGCTAAGTGAACTTGGTGCACAGATGGTATTTGCAGGAGGTTGTTCTCAACTAACCTTAGTGATAGCGATGGAGCATAAGGGAGAAGGCAGTCCTTTAGGCAGATAGACCAAGACTATTTACAACTTTATAGGTCAAGACCAGGAAAGCTACTGGAAGCCAGTGCAGATTCTGGAGCACCCAGTGACCTTTTCCCATCAGAAGTGAACAGCAGTGTTCTTCACCAGCTACAGCTCCTGGATGGTTCTCAAGGAACCTCCACCTAGAATTCATTGCAGTAGTCCAGCCTCTAGATTGTGACAGCATGATGATAGGCAAATTTGAATCTGAAAGAAAAGGTTGCAACCTTTACATTAGATAAGAGTTGGTAAAAGGTGCTCCTAACTGCTGCTGCAACCTGAGAATGCAGGTACATTAGAGGATCCAGGAGCACCCTAAGGTTACAGTCCTGGGTGACAAGGAAAGGGTAGGGGTGTGAACTCTATCAATTATGGGTGTTCCTATCCTTCCTAAGTTATGCTTTAGGGATAATAGGAACACTCATAATTGATGGGGTTCACCCCCCTACCCTTTCCTTGTCACCAAGGACGTAGCCTTCAGGTGCTCCTAGATCCTCTAATGCACCTGCTTCACCTCTGTCTTGTCTGTATTCAATTTCAACTAGTTTGCCTGCATCCAGTCCCTAACTAGCCAGGCATTGGGCAAGGGAAGAGACTGTAGGGCCTTGGTTGGATGCAAAGGAGGGAGATCGCAAGGTGTTATCAGCATACTGATGGTACCTCACTCCAAATATCCACACAAACTCACGCAGTAGCCTCAGATATACCTTGCACAGGCAACAAGACAGAACACTGGAGGACCCGCACAGGTCCCGAGGAGTGGATGGACACTGACCTATCACATCCTTCTGGGATCTTTCTGTTAGGAAAAAGCAAAAGCGGTTAAGGGTCCTGTGAATTCCTGTCAGGTCATGCAGAAGTGTTATGAATTCCTCATATAATAATAAGCCATATAAACATATAAGAAATATTTTTTATCAAAATACCACCATACATGTAAACATAAGGATGATGCAGCTGAATGGGTGAGCACAGCTTAATGCTACCTATCTGCTGAGACCTCACATGCCATATCAGTAAAACAAACTGAAGAAAATATGCATGATTTCCCACAAATGCTTCACAATATCATTTGGTTTGTTATAAGCTTGATTCCTACATTTTCTATGAAGGGAGGAAGTGGTTAGGGAGCCACTCATGACTGCCTCTGTTGGCAGGTAAATCATTCCACTGACTTAAGGGGACTCTCTGATATCAGGGAAGTGAGTGTAGCCTGTCTCTATGGAGAGAGGTGGCCTTGATGGCTCAAAAGATCCTTCTAGCGCTGTGGGCCTGTGTTCATTCTGTTAACCTTTTGACTCTTAGAACCTAGCTCACATTAGTCCAAGTCTCACACAGTAAGAGTTGAGTTGTGTGGCTGATAGCTCATGCACTGAATTCAGCAAAACACCCTACTGTTTGGATTTCATTGACCTCTGCAGATTTCATTATTTTTAGTGGAGGCCTACTTAAGGACTGGAACTTGGGGCCTTACACAATTTCCATTGAAGCTTATTAGGAGTCTTCATATGATTTGGATCATACCCCAAATTAATTATGACAGGATTGCAATATAAGTAGTACTAAAATCCCTAGTTCCATATACCCTCTGCATTTACACTGTTTGATTTTTGGTAAGGAGGATGAATACATCTGTAAAGTTCTTTGAGCATCTGTTTGCTCTATAAATAAAAATAATAATGATTAAAAACTTTAGAGGAATATTTTCAAACTTTGAATCCAGATTAAAATGTATAATTAGGTTCATATCTTGCAATAATATATTAAATGAATATATATTCAACTAAACAACTATTTGAATTCTCAGCCCACTAGAAAAATTGTATGGGAAGAGCTGAATACTAGCTTCATAGAGAGATATTGAAAAGAAAAAATTCAGACAAATGGAGAAGCATTCTACCACTTTTGTTATGAAAAATTTGAAACAAAACAGAAAATGACAGCATATAATTATAACTAAATAGACTAATTTATTAACAGTTTTTCAGTGAAATACTATTATCAGCAGTGGTGGCAATAAAAACATTTGCCTTTGGTTCAGGACACATAAAAGTGATTCATAATGTGGGGGAGGGGGTGAGGAGGAGATCAATACTTTTCCCTGTAGAGTTCTTAATAAAAGGGAGTGTTTAAAATAGCATGTTATTTAAGTGTTTTTTTGCTTGAAATCATATATTCTAAGTTTTTTCTATATCATCTATCACCATCATATCTAAGACTTCCATTTGAAAAGTTAACAAAATGTTATCATCATTCTCCAAATATGCTTAATAGTTTATTTTAACTATATTATAGAATCATAGAAAATTAGAGTTGGAAGGGACCTCAGAAAGACATCTAAACCAACCCTCTTCTCAAATAGGACTATTGACAACTAGATTGTTCCACAAAAGTCTTTGTCTAGCCTGCCTGAAAAACTTACAAGGATGGAGATTCCACAGCCTCTCTGACTAACCTGTTCTAGTGCTTTAGAATCCTTCTCATGAGGAAGATTTTCCTAATATCTAACCTAAACTCCCCTTGTTACAAGTTGAGACATTGCTCCTGATTTTGCTTTCTGCTACCACTGAGAACAGTGTAGCTCTATCCTCTTTGTAACCACCTTTCAGTTATTTGTAGGCTGGAATTATATCCCTTCTCAGTCTTCTCTTCTCCAGACTAAATAAAACCAGTTCCATCAACCTGTTCTTATAAATCATGTGTCCCAGCCCTCTAACCAGTCCAGGCCAGGGCATGCATGACTACAGGGCTCTGGGGAATGGCTCTGGGGGCTGGGCTCAAGGATCTGGGGGCACATATAGTTTTATCTTTGATCCTCCCAGTCACAGGACATGGGCTCTAGAGGGATAGGTGTATCAGTGAGATGAATAGAAGACTCCAGTGATGGTGTCATCACAAGGGGTTTGGCTACCTTGACCATGGTCTGCACTTCAGAGAGAGCAGACTGTTGGGAAGGGATGGCCTCCACCTCACCTGGAAAGGAAAGAAGCTCTTTTCAGCCAGAATGACTGACATTCTTGACAGGGTTTTAAGCTAGGACCACTGGGGGATGGGCAGTTTATTAACAGTTCTAGCCCAGGTCATGTCGGCTGCATTACCAATAACTTGGGCAGCCCAAGGAAACCCAGTCTAATGACAGCCTAAGGAAAGGTCCTGCTTCACCCCTCAGGGAACCATTGGGCTTTTCATGGCAGACTTAACTTAACCAGACATGAATGTCAGGAGCTTGGGAAATAAGCATGAGAAACTGGCCCTTATCCTATGAGAAAATGACTATGACCTTGTAGGGATAGTGGAGACCTGGTGGGACTACCTGTCATTGGTTGGTTGCTTTAGAGCGTTACACCTTGTATAGGAGAGACCATGTGTGGAAGAAGGGTAACTTTGGGGAGGCTGACTTTTGCAAACTCAGAGAATTGGCCAGTCAGGCAATTAGAGGCCATACCCCCTAGGAAAGGGAGTATACAAGGAATGGTCATCTCTCAAAAACATAATCCTAGAAGCACAAGGAAAAGCCATTCTATCTTGCAAGAAATGCAGTCAGTGGACAAGGAAGCCCCCTTGGCTGAACAAATAATGGTTGGACCTCATTAAACTCAAAAGTGAAGCCTACACCAGTTGGAAAACAGGAAGCATCACCAAGGAGGACTATTCAACACTCACCCGCACCTATAAGGAGCAGTCCAGAAAAGCCAAGGCACAAACTGAACTCAGGAAAGCTATGGGAATCAAGGACAACAAAAAGTACTTCTTCAGATATGTGGGAAGTCGAAAGAAGAACAAAGATAGCATTGGGCTTTTGCAAGATCCAACAGGGCAACTGACATCCGACACCCAAATCTCCTAAATGACTATTTGGAACTAATTTTTCACCCTCCCAGGAGGATCATGCTATCAGAAAGGACACAAAGCATTCTGGGAGTGGGTGATGGGCCCAGAATTGATGTGGATCAGGTGAGGGAACACCTTGAGAAACTGGACATTCACAAGTCCGAGGGTCCAGATGGAATGCACCCGAGAGTCTTGAAGGAGCTGGCAGACATCATTGCATCCCCATTGGCAGAGATATTTGAAAATTCTTGGCACTCAGGTGAGGTCATGGAAGACTGGAAAAGAGCCAAAGTGGTCCCTATCTTCAAGAAAGAGAGGAGGGATGACCCAGGGAATTATAGACTAATCAGTCTGATGTCTGTCCCTGGAAAAATCCTGGAAACAATTGTCAAGGGATCCATCAACACCAGAATAACCGAAGGCAAGCATCTGAATGCCAGCCAACATGGCTTTGTGACTGGCAGGTCTTGCCTGACCAACCTCATCTCTTTCTATGACCAGGTGACACAATCCCTGGACAAGGGAGATGACATGGATGTCATATATCTGGATTTCAAGAAAGCCTTGACCTAGTTCTCCATGATTTCCTTATGGTTAAGCAAGGGAACTGTGGCCTTGATCATCTTATGGTCCAGTGGCTAGGTAACTGGTTATGGGGTTGGACCCAAAGTGTACTAGTTGAAAGCAGCAAATCAGCATGGCACAGGGTGACCAGTGGAGTCCCTTGGAACTCAGTACTTGGGCCGGTACTCTTTAACATCTTCATTAATGATCTGGATTCATGAGTCAGATGTGAACTGGCCAAGTTCATGGATGATCCAAATTATGGGGAGGGCAGTCACACCACAGGACAGGTTAGGGATACAAGCTGACTTGGACATGCTTTCAAGGTAGGCCAACCAAAACCAGATGGCCTTCAATGTAGAGAAGTATAAGGTGCTGCACCTTGGTAGGAAGAGCCTTCAACACACTTACAGGCTCACTATGCTTGCTAACACCAAGACTGAAAGGGACTGTCTCCAATTTGTCTTCATCCCTTCTGTAGTGGAGGGCCCAAAACTGGACACAGGAGTACAGTTGTGGCCTTACCAATGTCAAGTAGAAGAGAATAATCACTTCTCTTGAACTGCTGGCAACATTCCCATTAATGCAGCCCAGGAGGGGATTAGCTTTCTTCACAACAGGGGCACACTATTGGCTCCTGTTCAACTTATTGTACACTGTAACCCCCAGGTATAGCTAAATTTATGCTGAAATAAATATATTTTGCAGGCAGCATACCACAGTTCATCTTACCTTTTTCTTTGTTATGTATATTACACTTGAAGTAGTAGGCTGAAACTCCTAAGTATAAAAACACTTGGTTGGTAGGTAATAATGAGTTAAAAGAAGACTGAAAATAAGGATGGATTTGAAAAAAAAAGGTAAGATGGAAGAAGTAGAGGTAGTTTAATGAAATGCAATTTTTTTCAAGTGGACATTGCTGTAATCTGTCAATAATAAATACATATGTAGGGTCCTTCAGTCAACATAGAGATATTTTGAATTCTGTTCAGAAATCTAGAAAAGTTACTTGTATTTGTACATGTATGTTTCCTTCTTTACAACATTTGCTTAGTCTAGAAGTAGTTGAAAATTTGGACAACATAATTTTCCTGCCAAAAAGATGGGGTTTTATCAAAAATGAAAATTTTCTCTATACAATGCTTTATTATCGTATAGACGTTCTTTAAGGAGCCAGAAGGGGTTCTGTGTGGCAATGCGGTGCAGTTGTAGGAATCACCGAGCTGGCACTGATTAGAAAGAGACCTACCTCAGAGGGAGAGGTTGGGGGGTGGGTAGGGAGGGGCACATGGAGGAGGGGAAGGGAGAGACAGAAAGACTTTTTCTTTTTTAAACTTTATTATTATAATATTAAAAATAAATGATAAAAGTACAAAGGTATTTGGCCCTCCCATACTTAGACCATACAAAATCTGTGCAATGTTAAGCTGTGTTAAGGTTAGAACATGTTGGGCGCATCTACACAAGACATGTTACTGTGCATTAGTGTAGTTGACTGCTTAGTAAGCATGTGCATTTACATGTGTGTGCACTTACTGCACATTAAAAATTCTTAGTCCAACCCATATCTAAGGAGCAATTTGAAACAAGATTAGTTAATGAGCAGAAATGCACGTATAGACACAACCTGGGAGCTCCCAGATCTATCTAGCCACTAGAGTGCCAGTCTGAGACCAGCCCTGGGGCTGCAGGCTAGGACCTTCTCCCACTCCAGGGCTGGGCTGCCTCTGTGGCAGCCCCTGTCTGTAGGCTATAAAAGCCTGCAGACATTTTGTGTCCTGTGGCACACGCCACAGGCAACCTGAGGGCACTGCAGGCCTTGTGTGTCTCCTTGGGCAGGCCATAGCCAAGCTGTGCGTGTCTACCTGGACCCCTGCACTGCTCCTTAGCAGTGCTATCAGGGCCATCAGGGTGCTTTAGGCCACTGCAACCCCTGGCCAGGCCTGTCCATCCCCCAGGGCTACCTGCAGGCAGCTTCTGGACCAGCACTACCTGTCTGCAGAATGCCCCTAGCAGTCTGCTTTGCACCTGAAAGTGCTGTGGGGCATAGCCTCTACTGTGCAGCTGCCAGCCTTGTGCTGGCACTAGTAACTGCTGGCAGTTGTCCAGGGTCAGTAATACTGGGAAGCCATATGGGGGCCCATAGAGCTGGTGTGGGACCCACCAAGACATCATCCTTCCTGTCCAGACCCATGGTTATGCATGTCTGCATACCTGTGTCTTCCACCCGGGGTCTCAACAGGAGCCAAGAGGAGACTTGCGACATTGTGGAGTTCTGGGGTGAGGCGGAGGTACTGCAGCAGTTTGAGCAGGGTAGGCATATATGACATTTATGAGGCCCTGTTAGACTGGATGAGGGAGCAAGGGCATGACCAATTAGCACAGCAGTGCCACATAAAGGTCAAGGCCTTGAGGGTACAGTGAGTCACCATGACTGACCACAATTGTTGGGCTAGTCAGGCCCTCAAGACCATACCCTTTATATGGCATGTGACTAACATTCTGGTGCCCCAGGACCCAGGCCACAGCCATGCAAGTTTACACTAGCATAGGTAGCCTGCCCTCACCCTTGCCCTGGCCTGGCACCTTCAGTGATACATCACCAGAGGAAGGACTCTCGGGAGTGCAGTGCCCTGTCCCACCCAGCTCCCCAGCTACAGTTTCCACCAGCAGCTCAGTGAACGCTGGACAGTGCCTGCCTCACCAGCTGCACAGCCCCAGGGCCAGACATGAGGTGCAGCTGGCCATGACACTGCTGCCCACCAGCAGTGCCAGCTCCTCCTGGGAGTGGGGCCCTGGCTGAGTGCCTGCACACCATGCCTTGTAGGCTGAGGACAACAGGCATAGCTGCACACCATCACCAATGGGGAGGACCCTGCTGAGCCACCAGCCTCACCAGCCCTGGCCACATGGTAAGCCCTGCAATGGGGGGGAAGGGTCCCCCTCACCCTGGTCTTCATTCCTGCCCTAGGCCCCTCCCCCTCCCTGGCCTGCTTACCCACACTCCCCTGGCCCTGGGTTCCCCCCCAGGATGCAGAGGAGTGGGAGACAGTGTTAAAATTTATTGAGCAGCCAGTGTCCCTGAAGCTATGCAGCCAGAGGCCTCTCACATGCTGAGGAATACACCATTGCTGGGATCAGCCAGCACCTGCCAGGGCCTTGGCTTGACTGCCCAACTTACCATGGTCCCTGGGTACCCATGCACTCCTAACCCATGATCTGAGGTTGGGTAGCACATGGCCCCTCATACAGAGCATCTTATCTCTGGAATGTTGTTAACTCTCACAAAAAGCTTCTGTCTCATGGTTATGCAGGTTCTGCCACTGGACACGGGAGGGAGGCCACAGTTGGCAGTGGGGATTTTGGCTCAGGGTTGCTGCTGCCCACTGCTGGGGCCCTGCAGATGCACAGGTTCTGCCAGAAGCACACCATGGATTACACCCTGCTTCTTCAGGGGCTGGTGGCTGTTTCAGAGGAGGGGGCAGAGGATGCATAGGCCTGGTGGGATACACAGGCCTATGCATCACCCAAGGGGATGCTGGGGAACAGGCAGACCAGGAGTTTCAGGCCAAGCTCTGGCCCTGAAGTATGAGTGGCTCTAAGTGCTGTGGGTGCATAATACCATCCTGGGCCAGTCAGTGCAGGTCACGGACAATGACTGCCAGGTGCTGGACACCATTCTGGCCCTGGTGGCTGTATTTCAGATGCCCTCTGCCCAGCCCCAGTCCTTAGCCCTGCAGGCCTCTTGGCAGCTTCCCACCACCCCACAGCAGGCCCTCACCTTCAGTTGCCAGAAGCCCCTGGCCTGGCCTCCGCCCCAGGTGCCCTGCCACCCAGCCATCCCACTGGGGCCCAGCCTTGCCACTCGCCCCATATCCATGCTTGGAGCCAGAGCTGCCTGGAATGGCACCAGGACCACACCCCAGTCCTGCTGGGCCTGGACTCTGCTAGCCAAAGGGGGAGCTACCTGCATCAGAGGATTACTGGCCACCATCACCCCAGGGGAAGTCCACCACCTGCCACACTCTCTGTGGTGTCTGGACCCACGGGGAGATGGCCAGAGACCGGGGTGCTTGCTGCCTACCTCCTGGATTTGCCCCCTAGGTGCCTCTAACCTATGACCCCCCACTCTGGTACACCCCAAACAATGCTTTATAAATAGCTTGGACAGGGAAGAGGGTTTTTTAATTGTTGGTGGGTGGGGTGGGTAGTGGATTGGCTCTGTTTGTTGGGGAGGGAAGGGAGAGGGGGGTTCTGCTTGCTGGGGAGAAAGGGGTGCTCTATGTGTTACGGGAATGCAGGAGGAGGTGATCAGCTAGAGCCTCTTGCACCCATTGCCCTGGCCCCCACTGGTGGGTGCATGGTTTTCCTGGGGACTTGCGGTGGGGGGGACATCAGTGCCCAGCTGCAGGTCTGGCCCCCCCGGCAGACAGCGTCCACTCTCTACCAGTCCTACCATGCTGGAGTTGAAAAACACTCAGGTGTCATGCATGCTGCCCACTGAGATGGCATTCACATGGGTGAATGTGCTGCACTGGTTCACGATGGCCTGCAGAACCACTGAGTGAAATCCCCTACAGCTGAACGCTGCATGTTGAAAGAAAATCCCAAATAGAGAACCTATTTGTCTGAGCCCTGAAAGAGGTATGGCTGTGACTCACACCAAATGAGCTGGCAGAAGGCACAGATCTTATGCTCAAGATAAAGTTTTTAGTTTTTGAATGCTAAATTAAAAACAACTAAAAACAGCAAAAATGATAAAGGAAACATGGTAGCCTTACTATGTTTTAACTTTTTCCAAAACTGAAACATTTTTGAAAAACTACACAATAGCAGTTTATGATTCATTTTGTTCTTGTAACATTGTGTAACCTTTCTAAAGTTAGAGACGGCTTCAAAGTTGTAGAGTGGAAAAATAAATGAAAGTGCATTAAAATGATAAATTGTTTACCTTTGCTTTTCACTGAACTCAGTACACACTTATGCAATCTTTAAAAGGGAAAATAATAAAACCTCACTTGTGGCTTAATGGTGTTACCTAAATTACTTGTCAGAAAGCAAGAAATGTTAGCCCTTCCTGATATGCTTGAAATTCATTTTTTTTTTTCAAGTCTTTGAGACCTGAGGCTGCTTCTGAGCCCATGTTTTTCTTATCGGATAACTTCGTCTAGTACATCATCCAACCCACAAGCCTACTAAGTCTACTAATCCCATAAATCTACTAAGCCACTGGTTTAGTGCAGATGTGGTGCTCTGCATAGTTCCATTAACTCAGCTAATTTACACCAGTGGAAGATCTGCCATTGTGTCTTCAGAAGAATTCTAGATATGAAAGACATATACAGAGGCTTAAACATATATGGATTTACTATGTATTTCCATTGAGCATGAATGTTTCCATGGAGGTTTATAAAGTCTTATTATATTAAAAATATTACCTAGGTTTCATGGTATATACTGATGTCAGGCTGTAGCTCAGTTTGATTCTGTTTGGACTGCTGTAAACCCAACCATCAGTGGGGGTGATATAACTATCACATTTGTACAGCTGTCTTGAGTGATAATTTTGTAACTAGATGAAGCATAAAAACAATAATAGTCTTTCATTACGTACACTTAAGTTACTGCATTTAACTTCACATTTAACTACCCCGTAATTATCTTTTCATTCAGTAGCACATGTGATATTTTCCAAAGTTGTTCTTGTCTAAAAATTATGTGAAGTTGTGACACACTTAAAATCAGATCCATGTAATGTTCTGAAAAAGTTTAAGATTGGTAAATTTTTATTCCACTAAAAACTTTATATAGTTGGTGTAAGAATTAGCCTGGAATGTCATATAAATATGGAGAAGAGAATGACATGGACTTTGGGCTTGACCCAAGCTTATTGAGGCTTGTGGGAATCAGGGTTTTTATTAGTTGATGTCACAGACTTTGACTTCCCATTTTGTTTTAACAATAGCTATTAGAGGAATTCCTCCTTATCTGCCCAGTGATTGAATTTGGTCAACATAGTTTGTGAATGTTGCACTGATTACGCCAGGTTACTCTTGGGAAACTGCAAAATTGTATTCTAAGACCATTGTTTTTTAATTAGTTATGTGTAAAAAAAAGGGTTGACCAGTGAGATTGTCATCTTGCCAGATGTCACAAAATTATTTGACCAGCTGAAAATAGAGTAGACTGTGAGGAATTGTAGACACCTAATAAAATAACATGAATGGAAAGAACGGTGGCAGCCACAAGGTAATAATGCACTTTGGAAAGAAAAAATATAGTCATACACCTTAATGGATTCTAAATAAAGTATAAGCATTTGAGTAACATTTCTGGAATCATGTGGACACCTCTGATCCATGCACAACACTGGTCAGAAGAGGAGGCAAAAAGTCTGGAGAAAATAATACTGAAATATTTTATTATATAAATTAATAAAGTGTTACCTGAAAACCTTTGTTCAGTCCTGGTCACCTTGTCTCTAAAGATGGAAAACTGAAACATAGAAAGTGTCCAGAAATAGGCTACTAAAATGATTAAAGGAATGAGAAACCATGAAAAGAGATTGAAACGATTCAGGTTGAAAGACTCAGGAGGTACAAAGGAAGAAACATGATAAATGTGTTTTTTTAAAAAAACTTATTGAAGATGTGAATGCTCCTATTTCTACTTTTCCAAAGTACAAGGTTAAGGATTCATTTGGGGATCAGTAAAAAGGAAGGGAAAGAATATGTCAGTTTACAAGGGTCAGTCAGAAAACAATGCCTTCTAATTTTTCTTACCCAAATATTTTTGAAAAATATTAAACTTGTATGGCAAATTTGTATATTATCAGCAAATACACAATTATTTTTCCATGTAGTCTCCTCCATCAATAGCCTTTTTCCACTTGTAAACAAAGGCATGTGTCATGATCTTGTAAAATCTTTGTTGTACAGTCTCTCTTGCACAGCCTCCATCAATCATTTCACTGTCATCATAAAAATGTCCTCCCAAGTAGTCCATCCTTCCTCCTTCAGGATGTACAGAGGATGAGACAGCACAGTCTAGCCAAACAATGGGGCGAGGGCAGAAATTACACAAAAACTAGTATAAGTGATCAGAAACCAGTTTAAATCTGTAACATGGCAAAAGTTCAATGCACATAAACCACTTTCAAAATGGCCAAAACCAGTTTAAGCTAAACCTGGATGGATGTAGTACAAGACTTAACTGTTTTAGGTTACATTGGTTTATTGAACTTCTTTCCCCGATCCCCTCCAGATTCAAGTTAAGTTACATTCCCGCAGCATCTCAGGATGCTTTGCACCTCCCCTGCAAGCCCTGCCTCACAGGGTGGGCCAGCTAGCTTTGGCTGAAGCTGTTTGCTCCAGCTGAGCAGGGAAGCATGTTCTAGTGCCCCCCGGCTTCTGGCCTGGGTCTCTGCAAGCATGTGGCTGCTAACTTGTGAAGATTGAATCAATTTAGCCTTGGGGTTTTTTTCTGTCTATACTTAGCCTGGGATTGCCTCTGTGCTGTGCAAGCTGGTTTGTGGGCAACTTGTGGCTCAGAATCAGCACCTCAGATATGTCTCTGCTGGGTTCTTTGCATTCAAAGTTTTAGTACCATCAGGGCCATGACATAGACCTTGGAGTTTACTGTGGCTTTCTAAGGGAAGAAATCAAGAAGAAAAATGTTCTCCATATGCATACCTTATCCTTATTTAGGAGATAAAAAATAGGTTGGATTACTTTCTGAATGGCCTTTGTCATATCATTTAGTAGCAGCTCACTGCTGGAGGACTGAAATTCAGCTGAAGAGTAGAACTCCACAGTCCTCCTCCCTGCCAGTCCATTCTGGGAGTGGGCAGATGGAGTAGGAGCTCACCTGGTTTAACAACAATTATGTCTCAGGAATGCTCAATTTAATTTCCACAGCATACTCCACTCCAGATATAAATCATCACAGATGTAAATTGGCCCAAAATTATTTGTCCATAACTTGTAGAACCCTAAATCTAAGTCTGCCAAGAGAAAAATAACAATAATTCTGTACCCTTTAAAAAAGTTTATTTATTGACATGCTGAATGTCCTTTACTTTTGTTAACCCACTCTCCTTTTTCCATTCCTCCTAGAAGGTGATAGTGTCCTGAAAGATTATCTGATGTTTTCTGAATGTGAAAATTCAATATAAAGCATGCTAGACACTGTTACAAGTTTCACTGTAAAATGAAAAACAAATGTAGGTATTGGAAAGTGGTGGTGAAGGACAAAACAACTTAAATAAATTCATTTTATTGTAAAGTCTTTATTTTATGTTTTGCAAACCACACAGTGAGCCCAATACTCAATACCACACTTCTGATTTTCAAGTCAAAGACCGATCATCCTCATCAGAGAACCAGGCTCAGAGATGCTCAAATAACTTCTAAATTCCTGGCCTCATGTCTGCTTTTACTATTGATCTATCAATGTTAAAGTTTAATCTAGCAAAAATATGTCAGTGGGTAGTGTGACATGAAATATTGTTTCAGTTAGGGATGACCTCATAACTCAGGAGTGGCAGTGTGAAGTGGAGCCATGAATGAGTTATGTAAGGACATCCTAGCAAGTAGGGAAGTTTTATTTCTATCCACTGGAGAATTTCTAGGTTTAAAATATTTTTGGCTGATTTTATAGTTTAGAAATCCAGAAATCATTTGTATGGGGAGTTTAAAAAGCAATGGCATGAGATGTGTAAGTTGTAGTAATGCTGAGCACAATGGGACATGCATCAAAGTAATACTAGTATTCTAAGAGAAGCTTTCTCAGGGTAAGCTGTTATTTATCGTGTAACAAGTGGTAAGACATGGCTCTGCATTTGTAATTACACTTAATTCTTGCAGTTAACTTACACATGCACGATTGGTATGTAAGTATAGTTAAACCCTACTGTAAAACATATGTGAACCTGAGCTCTGAATTTGGCTCAGTTTACATCCATAGTTTATGTTGATGCTCTACTTAATTTTTTGAATTGCATTTACATAAGCCTATTGAAATCAGTGGGAGTCTTGTAAGGAGGACCAGAACATCTTACCTAAATATTTGCTTGGTTAGAACACAGTTTCTGAAATATGACCATACATTAACTCCTTTGCTTATATATGAGTAATGTGACTTGATTTCTTGTTGATATTATAATAGTAAGATAAACTTTAATTATTTTTGTTTATCTGTTAGTGTTATATTTTTCTCTTCTCAGGGCTGCTTGGTATAGAAGATTGCATAACACCATTCAGTAGTATTTGTCACGCTGTTTACTGCAACCTTGTTCTTAAATTGAACTGTATGGTAAGTGCCTTCCCAAACTAGGTCAATTAGTTTCTTTATAACCCCTTTTCCTCTCACTGATGATATAAGAAAAGTTTTATTCCCCACTATTTTATCAACATTTTTATAAACAGATGTATTCAAATTGAACAATGTTCAAGATTTTCCTTGTAGTCATAAGAATACCTCAAAATCAAAGATAGAGGGGCTTATTTGAGCTGTAACTTGCTAGTGGAGATTTCCTTGGTGAAGGGGAAAATATGGAGAAAGACAGGTCTCCTGTTGTTTTGACAGCTTTTGATGGACTGTGGCATGACTTCTTTCACCCAAAGCACAATAGAAAAGGAACTATAACCCTCCACTGCAGCACTTTTTCTGCCAAACAGGTATCCAGTGAGGCATTGTAGAGTAGCATGCCCTTACAGAAAAGGGAAACTTCACTTTAAATAGAATTTCCCATCATGATAAAGAGAATGAAATCCCCTTGAATTTCACTGTCAAAATATGAAGTATTATTTGTTTTATTTGAAATTGTTTTCCTTATAAAGATGTCTTCATGAGATGAATATCCCTTTCATGTGAGCCTCAGGGGAGAATGTCATACAATCACTTGCAAAGATTTTTTTAAGGTAAGGGATCAAAAAAAGTCTCAAAACCAGGCAGTAGTGTTCTACAGACAAGTAGAAAGAAAAAGTGATGGAGACTGGGTAACTCCATATAACCTCCATCTTAGGGCTGAATTGTGTTTGTTTAAGAGGGCAGGGGTGGTAGGGGGGATGCAGTATATGATTCTGTATGTATTTTAAGCAGTTACAAAATAGAGTTTAACAGTGGAGAGCGATGGATATCTATGGCAGTGGTGGGGTGGGGGAAGGAGGCAGGAACAACTAGCTTTAGGCTCCCACATTTCAGTATTTGGCCAGTAGGTTTTACTTATGTTGTCAGTTTCAGCTAAAGTTCCTATAAAACAAATACATTGGCCATCTCCAGATGAGCATGGCTGTGCAGTATGTGCACTGCAGACCTGTCTGTGGCACCACACACTGCACATTCAGGTGTTTCCCATGCTGCTACCTTGCAGCGGAGGGTTTTTTTTGTGATCCCTGGAGACCCAAGAAGTTAATGAAACATTAAGTGCACTTATATAACCAATGGAGACTCAGCATCTTTGTTCTCTGACTAGGATAATTAAAGCATATGAGGTTATACTGTGAATGAAAACATACTCACAGGACTCTGCAGATCCAGCAGAATAGAGCCTGGTTGACAGCCAGAGCATTGCTCTGCACAGGCAGTCCTCAATGTGTTCTGGGGCATGCTATCAGTGTGTGCACTGTTCTGCGTTTTTTCCCTTGAGTTCTTTTATTTTTTTGCTACCAGGATTTCCAGTATGCTTTAACATTCTGATTCTATATCTATAAGTCACAAGGCTGTCACAGAGGGAATGTACATCTGGTCAGTAGGTGAGCTTCACTCTCTCATTCTTTCTTGAATGTCAGATGTCTGCAGCCTGGAGGTTGAGGCCTACCCCCAATCCCAGTAGGATGGGTGAGATGGGCTGGTGGTGTTCCCTCTGTCTATGATGGCCTCAGGATTCCCCCTAGGGGACCCTTTGCTTCTTTGAAATCCCTTCTTTTGTATCCTTTCCCCCCTCTGATGATTCTTCACCTCTGGGTACTGTTGATTTGCTTCCCTTTGGATGTCATGCTGTCCACGTTCTGTTCCATCAGCATATTTCTTTGTTCCAACTAACCCATAATATGCACACATCTTCATTTGGTCATTTACTGGTGTCTAAATTTGGACATGTCCCAGCCTCCTAATATGGTCTGCCCACCAAAACTGGAAATTCCAAGGACTCTGCAACTGGTCACTGTGACCTGGCTCCAATGTGGCAAACATATCTCATGTTATGGAACAGTGCCGTACATGTTTTCAGTTTCCTATCCTGATTATGCCCACTTGTCCATTGGCCTCAGACAGAGTATCAGCCTTGAAGGCACAAACAGGGTTTTAGAAACCGGTTAACACTTGTTGTCCCCCTGGGTCATTGTTCTACTACATAGCTACTTTACCTACAAGCCATTTCCTAAAAACAAACCTCTAAATATCATTTTTTAGCTATCAGGAGCCACTAGATAACTAACAAAACAGAATCAGTCTTTTGAGTAAAATTAAAAGGCGATAAAAGTCAAAGAAATCTAATGAAACAAATTATGGCTGACTTGAATGGAGGCATAAGAGTAAGAGGCTTTTAATCGCTCCTCTGAGGTCTCCTTGCACAGAAACAGTAGTGTAATGAAGGGAGGGGTTGACTTGGGGTATCAGTCTTGGATGCTGACCCTGGGAGGGGCACAAAAGTAGCAGAAACTGTGTATCCAGAATACCTGTCAGTTTACCTGTTGAGCAGTGAAACCACTAATCCTGTGGCTGCCACTTAGGACATTCAAGGATCTAGTTGCACCGATGCATAGAAAGCACATTGCACAGCTCCCTGGGTTACCTGAACCTGTAGTAATAGGCAGGTAGGGTTAGAGCAAGTTCAGCAGCATGCAGTACTGCAGAAAAATATATGTAGGTAAGATTATAACTAGGATCTCATCCAGACAGTCTGGTACATATCACACCAGACATATCATCTACATTTTAGGTGTGTAAAAAGGGCTATTGGTAAGTGAGTTGATCCTGTGTAGGCTTTGTTCTCTCTCTCTCCTGCTTTTTTTTTTTTTTTCAATCTTTTATCACCCTCTACCCCTTCTCTGTACTGCTTGCCCCCAAATGCTTTTCTGGCCTTTTGACCTAGTACTAATCCCTTAGTATGTATTGTCAATCATACGCTATATTCCTGTCAAATGAATATTTCTGAAGGAATATAACTATACAGAGGCATATGTTGAACATGCAGTATATGTCTGCACCCTCCAAAGGGTTAAGATTATCTCAGTAAATTATGTAGTTCATCAAGTGGCCACTATCTGTGGGGCTTGGTTCACATACTGCTGAATTTGGAGATGTGTAGATTAATTTTAACTCTGATGACAATTGGCTGCAATGTTCCCTGTTGTCACTGCAGGCATGGAGGTCAGGCCTAATGATATGCCAAGCACTCTTTGACAGTTTGCATACAGACGCAGTTTACTCAGGGCTCAGCACTGCCATTCTCAGAAGATGAGGAGGTATTGAACTGTCAAACTGGGACTGAACAGGTGACAGCTGATGCATTTTAGATCAGCTGCCTTCATGACTGATTTAGTAAACCTAACTGGGAGCAAGCAGATTTTCCCCTTCAATATTGTATTCCTCTTTAAACAAAGCCAAACCAAACGAAATCAAATCAAGCAAACAAAGAAAAGCCACAAAATCATATAGGGTTATTTTTAAACAATAACCTTTCCTTAACCTTTCCTTTCCTTAACACTTCTTTTTATTTTGAATTCTTGAAGTATAAAAATAATAATACGTAAGATTTAAAATCACAGGGTTTTCTCCTACAGAAAATCACAACAGAGAAATGACTGTATCCTTTCCACAGCTATGAGGTAATTTAACATCTGACTCTTCGTATCAGCTGGTCATTTTCCCTGTTCTTTTCATGTTCATAGTAGAAGTGCTTGGTATAGAAAATGCTCAGAATAATATCCATAAATCACAGGCTAAAACAATATAATACCAATAGCTTATAAGTATAATGATAAAAATGGTTATATCTTCATGCGTCATGTTGGATTGGTATTTTCTAATTTTAGAAACGTTAAAACATTGTGTGCCTTTTAGTATAAACATAATGGTTAGAATTACACTGTGGCTTCAGACCAACCCATAAAACAACAAGCTGCCAATAGAAAATGACTGTAAAATCATTTGGAAGAATAAATGTCCTTGTCCTCACATTTTGGAGTTCATAGAGATCATTGCCCTACTAGGAAAGAATTACATTGCCTGGTAAGTGCAGAGAGATGTTTTTCTTTTTTACTGAACTGTAACATTAACATTTGAATAGCCTAACTGGAGTTAGGTGGTTCACGCCCTTCCTTCTATAGCAGCTTCATAGAGACTTCCTGGGACAAAGAGTTGCATCTCCTTGCTTGGAAAAGAGGGATTTACAATGAATTGTAAAACCCAGATGTCTGGGAACTCCCTGCATGGAGGCACACATGGGGGACAGGAAAGGGGAAGAGGACTGACCTACCATTACAGTAGATAGCCTCTCTCTTTCTCTGTTTTTCTTCTCAACCCTGTTAAACTGACGTAGTGTTGTCTGCATGGCTCTGCTACTGCACCATAAAATAGTGGAGAGATTTCTTTTTTCTTTCCAGTGTTCCTCACCATCTGGTGGGGCTCATCACTCTGGCCTCAAAAAACAGGATTGTTCCCAAAGAAAAGGGTTTGATTTCTGTGGTTCAGTAAAGATTTCATGATAAGTTGGAGGATTGTACTGAACTTCACATGGCTTTGTTCATAAAGCAAGCTTATTTTTAAATATCTTGAAAATAATATTTGAATCAAATAGACAGGAGCTGAGAAAGATCTTTTAAATGCCTGAAAATTGGGTCACTGGTACAAGAAATAAATTCAGCATTGCAATGGTGTTAGACATCCAGCCTCCCTCTGCACTTCCTTTATTCCCCTTAAAAAGTGACAGATGAAAATATAAACATTTATGCAGAAGTCACACAAATGGTATTCTTTCTTCATCGACAGTGCAGCAGGGACTGCAATACTGCTAGTGATGATTGACATTTTCTCTCACCTCTCTGTCCTCTCCTCATGAAAATGCTTAGCTGCTCCTGAGGAGCACAACTGTTGGACAAAGCACAGAGTCCAAGGGTTTGCCTTTGGGAGGTCTCAAGTAGGGAACTAGCCAATCAAGAGACAAGCTGAACAATGTCAGATCAGATATGCCAATCACTGTAAGAAAGGTGATGACCCAAGGAGACGATAGTGCCAACTTAATGCTTAACTCAATCTTTATACCATGATCCTCTAGTGGCTATTGTTGTTTTATTATAAGGGACAGAGGGGCTGCAAACTCCTTTAGATAGCAATATTGTTTTATAGAATTAGTACCAAAAAGTAAAGCTTTTAAATGGTCTTATTTACAGGAATATTTTATTATTTTTGGGTAAGTGTAGGATTGTTTAAATGTTGTTGTAAATCTTGATATTGCAGCAAGTAAAGTTGAAAAAGTACTAGCAAGAAAGCCTTCCAGATTTTGAAACAGATTCACTTCCACATACGATGAAAGTAAACTTGAATGTCCATTGCATTTTTTAGGTTGTATTACTGAGCACAGTGAGGCAAAATATTATTTCTACAAAATGTTTTCCCTATAGGCTGTGTTGCTACTCTCCTGCATAATCAAAAAACAAATGTCATTTGGATTATATAGAAAAATAATGTTGTCAGGGGATACCTGTAAATTACTTGCAATAAACTTTTATAATATTAATTTCAAATATAGATGGAATTTTTATATCCTCTGGTTCCTCATAGCACTGTAAGTGCACTTTGCTTTGGCTTTTTATTTTTTTTTCAAACATCTATTTTCTTTGTAAAAAAAAAGTTTCTGTTCCCATCTTCATCATGTTTATTTCTGTGCATGGCTGGCATTGAAATCCCCACAGCTGCACATAGTTACCAAAATATTACCTGACGGTCGGTGGGTTACATAATCTGCCAATTACTTCTAAAATTTTTCAGCCAGGTGTTCGGAAGTTGGAACCCACATCATTTAAATGAACATGACAGGCTGGAGCTGGACTTACAGTAGCGATGCCTCATCAGCATTCAACATCACTGCTATTGGAGGAAGGAGGAAAACAACATGAACACTGGCAGAGGATATAAAGGGAGGGCAATGAGATGGTGGGAATTATTTTAATGGTGCAATAATTTTTCTCTTAAGCAATGTATTGCCACCCACTCTGCCAGGCATGCATCATGTACTTCATATATATCCACAGTGGGATGCAATCAACTGGATGGAGATGCTGAACAGGTGTGAGCTGTATATTAACAGAGAGATGCTTTTTTTCTGGAAAAGGTGATGATGTCTCAACACACACATGAAGAACAGTTGGAGAGAATAATCTGTCGTTACTTTTGACCAAGCCAGAGCTGGTAAAAGACATCTTTGCATAGAATTCACCACTAATTTGCAAGGCAGGGATTAAGCATTTCAGAAGAGAAATACCTTTTATTTCTGCTCCTGACTGAAAGTAATGTGATATTGCAGTGACCAGGGAATGCTGGTGAATTTGTAACATCAAAAGGAATCCTTTGGCAGGTGAGAGAGAGTAGTCTCTCAAAAGGATGTGTACAGTTATAAATATTTGCATGATAGCGTGTCTCCACTACAGTCAAGGTTTGACTATAACACATGTAGACAAATCTCAACTAGCTTTTCAACTTACTTGCTTGTGCAACGATACCAGTACTGTTGCAGCAGCATGGTATTCAGCACAAACTGCAAAATGCACCCAGGAACTCTTTTATATACACAAATGGCTTGCCTGCTATGGTTCCTGTGCTGTCAAGATTATGCTGTTAATGGCATCCAAGTGGCAATGGCCACATACTGGAGGGTTGTTCTATTTTGGAATAGAAAGTAGAATTGCAAAACTTCATCAATCAAATACAAAGATCCCTCTCCCTGGCCTGCCCCACCACTAAGAAAAAAAAAAAAAACATTTTGCAAAAGTTTAAATGTTTGATTTATAAAATTTCAAAACAAACTGAATTTAGGATACCCATGTTACAAAGCTTACAGCTTAGGCTTTGTGGAGTGATAGGATATCAAGGGTCTAGTTCTTCTGGGACACATGACTGATGAGATCCTTAAAATTTGGGAACCAGGGCTTCAGCTCTTTAGATGGGAGTCTAGAAGGCATCACAGTCCTTGCCATGAAGCCAGGAGCCAAGTTCCAATGAGAACCAGTGTTTCCATGACTTCCAAGTCCACAGCAGGGTAGATCTGAGGCTTCCAGACTTTAAAACTGTTGACACCCCAATAACAGTCTGATGAGCCCTCACATCCCCAGTCCGAGGTCAGGCATTATGATAGTTCTGCCCTAGAGCTGCAGACCACCAAAGTACTAGGGTCCTGGATGGTGGGCAGTGGGAGGACAGTGGGTGGCAGTTTAATGCTGCTCCAGAATCATGGATCCATCCTACTAGGAAAGCTGGGACAAAGCCAAGAAGGTCTTTAACAGAATGTTGCTTAATGCGTTGTTGGAAATTTCACAAGGCCAATCAATTCCCAACCAGCTCCAAACATTTTCCCAATATTTCAGGAGGGAGGTGGTATTCGTAGGATCATATTTTTGGATTGAGACCATTTGTAGAAAAATAACACAATAAGGTCACCCAACAAAAAAGATTTGGGTTTTTGGAAAACAGAATTTTTATTCCCCACTAAGCTATATACCAAGTGCCTTTAACATTAAAGAGCAAGAGAATTTATTGAAACTAGTGTTCAGCAAATAGCCAGACTTTTATTTTTTTAGACAGGTTATTTCCTCAGACACCTCCTCCCTACTTTTTAGAAGTAATAAATAATAAGCAGGGTACTCAAATCTATTGTGTCTTCCACCCCTCAAAAGGGCATTTTTTAATTTGCCAGTTTCTGCCTTGTTTAGATTCCTGCATCCTTGCCATGACTTCCACTGCATATATCCATAAAGCTTGTCTGAAAAAAGCCATGACAGATTTGTATGTAGTACTATATCTGCATATTCAAATGGGGGGTATTAACATACTGTGCTAAATAAGACAAGATTTTAAAATTTGATAAAATTACCTGTAGTTTTTTTCACTATGAATGCACATTCATGTATTTCCTTGGAAAAGTGTCTTGTGTATATTGATTTCTGGAGATTGCATCCCAGCCAGGAATCAGTGGAAAACTTGAAAACCAGAGTGAATTGGCTGCATGAAACTTGACTCTTTATTGTAAATAATCTTGACATCATGCCAGTAAAAATGAATAGTAGGGAAGGGGTACCTTTAAAGAATTGTGGATTAGATAGTTGTAGCTAAAATCTTTTGAGAAAATATAAGGTATAAGCAGGTTTTTAAAAAGCTTTATTTGATTAAGAAGTGTATAATATATAAACAGAAGAAGAAAATCCTGGAAAATCATGCTTATGCCAAATATATTTAGACTTCTGGAATCGCGTTAAAGACGCTGGCAGCCAACCATACACATTTTATCACCTAACTTGTTCTTAAATTCTTGGGCTACATATCAAAACATATTTGCTTTTATAGATTTGGTGGACAAAGATGGATAGCATACTTTACACAGCCAGAGGTGAATGAGGGGAACATTCTCTATAAAAGGACAGTCTCCTTTTATCCCTCTGAGAATGGTGTTTCACTTATATCAGAAGAAAGATATATATCCTGTCTGAAACAAGATCTCTGGAAAAAAGGAAAACAAACAAAACCCCAGCAATTCTGCAAATCACTGGTATCCTGCCAGATTGTTGGGGGAGGGATGAGAGTGTAATATACAATTTCTAATCGTCTGTCTACAGGATATTTTAAATGATACAAAACCAATAGGCTGAAAAGTCAAGTCAGCCAGTAAAGATTTTGGGGTCCAATCATGCAAATAGTTATGTATCTGCATAATTTTACCATTTGCGATCCCTTTGACTTTCATGGCACTAATAACATGTACAGTTACTCAAATCTTTAGGCAAGATTTTTTTCTCTCTCATTTTTCTCAGACTATTACGGGTACCAAATCACCCTGACCCAGGGTGGGCAATTATTTTAGCTGGAGGGCTGTTTAATGAGTTGTTGAAGGCCACAAGGGTAGCTCTTGACTGATGCTCTGTCCCCTGGTCACCATCTTGGTATTGGAAGTCCTGTCCCTAATTACTGATCTTTGCCCCAGAAGTACTCTTTTAGGGAAGGTGGGGGGGTTGCCATCTTGGAACTACAAAAAAATCATATGCTAAAACTGAAACACCTACAATAACATATTGTAATTTTATTTCAGAAAATATTTTTGTCTTGATTTACATGTTTGCTTATTGTAGGTAGAGGTATGGTGTGTATGTGTGTGGTGAAGTGTATATGGGTGTGGGCTTGTGTGGGGTTTATGGGGGTTGTGGGGGGTGGCTGGCCGTGTGTGGGTGGTGTGTGAGGGGAGGGTGTGGAGCAGGGTGTGTGTGTGTGAGGGATGGGAGAGGGTGTGAGGGGTGTGTATGCAGGGTGAGGGAGGGGGTGTGGTTGTGGGTGTGTGGGGTGGTGTGAGGAGGGTGTGGGTATGGGAGGTTGTTCCCCCCTCTCACATGCCCCCCATGGTGCGTAGCTGCTGTTGGTGGCAGCAGTAGCAGTAAGTAGCAGGCCCTTGAGGTACTCATGACCTGTGCAGGTGGATCCCCCAGATGGTGCATGGCTCCGGCTACTTCCAGGAGCTGCACGTGGTGGCAAGGAGCAGGGACAGACCACCCTGCCTCCATCACGTCAGGCTCTCTGCACCTCACAGGCAGCTCCTGGAACTTGGCCAGAGCCATGTGCTGTGAGGGGGAAGCCCTGTGCAATGGAGCCAGTGGCCTGACCTCACTCCCTGCTGCCACGTGCAGCTCCCAGGACTCTACTGTGAAGTAAGAAGCAGAGCTGAGCTGGCCTGCCTCCATCACGCAAGGCTCTTGGTCACTTCCAACAGAGTCCTGGGAGCTGTATGTGGGCAAGGGAGTGCCAAAGGGCACTAGCTTCATCACACAGGGCTTTCCACACCACCCTCCTGGTGATGTGCAAGTCCTGGGAGCTGCACATGAACTGCAGGGAGCTTTGTGTGATGGAAATGGACCAAACTGGGCTCCATGCTTCCACCACCTCACTGGGTGCAGGCCCCAGGCTCTGTGCTCCCAGCTAGCTGCAGCTTCTCCTGGCTACCTGGAACAGCAGCAGGGACACAAGAAGGAGCAGACCCCACTCAGAAGCTGGGTGCTGGCTGGAGCCAGGGCCAGGGCAAGGGCCAGGGCTCTCCTCTGCTTGATGGTGGAAGCACAGTGCATTGTCCTGGTGGGAGTGAGTGGGGCTTGGGCCTCATGTGAGTGCAGCTGGGGCTCAATTCATTAGCGGGAACCTGCCCATGGGCTGGATGAAATTGCCTTGTGGGTCAGATCTGGCCCACAGGCCATGTTTTGCCTGCCCCTACCCTAACCATACCACCATATCTTTAGACATTTGCAGCTTCAGAATCATAGTTTAGATTCCCTTGTTACTTCTCTCAGCCCTTTTGTACCCTGATTCTGATCTCATACCATCTCACCTAGGAAAATGGAATTACAGCATTAATCAGTTAAAGTAGTTGCTTTCAGTGAGACAGTTATGGTTTCATTTTGATTCTGATTTCACCTCTATAGTACTTAATGTAAAGTTTACACAGTTGTTCTTCAATTTAAAAATATGCATGAGAGATTTTCACTTTCCATAGGTAAATATGAAATGTACATTTTTCATAAATCATATTGTGTTTCATAATATAGAGTATGATTACTTTTTTTCTTGCCAGAGCTCTGCTTGAATTCCTGATGATCTTTTAATATCTTTCATGATCTAATATATTTTATTCAGGTTTTCTTTTAGCTTGTGAAATGCAGCCATGCTAGAGCAAAGCAAAGAACATTTTGGTAAATTAGAAATTACATTCTGAATGTCCCCTATTTACTTTTTTACATGCATATATGCAAGGACAAAGTTTTACTCAGATGAGCATTAACAGAAATAAAATATCTTGCTCATAGTCAAAACCCACTAAAGTTACAAACGTAGCTGTTACCTTGTACCTTAGAATTTCACATGTGAAATTGGCTGAAAGAGTGCTAGTTCAGAGAGAGACTGGAGGGCAAAAAGGAAGAAGGACAGTAGAAGAAGGACTTAGCTAACTGGAATATAAGGAAGAGAAGTAAGGGAGAGACTCATTTTTTGTGGGCAGCTTGATATAGGGTATACAGACCTCCAATTTCTATGGAAGTCAAGTGAACCTGGTAGGAGCTGCTTGTAAGAAAATGCAAAGAGTAACTTTTTTTCATTGCTTGGCAAGACGTTTTACTGGTCCTTGGAAAATGAGAAGCAATACTGCATATTCTTGTGTTCTGTCAAGTAACACCTTATTTGTTAACTGTTTATAACTGTTTCTATTTTGTAAATCACTACAGTAGCAAGACAGAACTATAATGTGGGCAGGTTGAACGCCTTAGCACTATGTGAAGGTTCATGACAGAGTGACATACCTATGTGGGAAGCCCTGGGAAAGAAGAAACTGAGATTTCTTGACAACAGGGACATACTTCCTACTTGTTAATTAGCAGTAGTTACCTGAGGAGTATCAGTGGCAGGAGAACAATTACTGGGAGGGATCTGTAGATTAATATTGCTTTCCTTCTGGGAGTGTCTGTTGCTCACCTTCGCAGCAGACTTCTCTGAAAGCTTTTCAATGAATATACTAAGGGAAGAGGTAACGATCTTAGAAAAGAAGAGGATAGAATCTTTGGAGAAGGTGGAAAGTTTTGTGAGAAGAAGACATCTTTTAATTTTTACTTGATGGTCCTTTTTCAGAATTTCTTCTCCACCTCTGATAAACTTCCTGCCCTCTAATACCTATCAGAGCCCCATTCCCCGGGACCCGTTCCCAACTAATTCTTAATTTACCTTCTCTAGCTGATCTCCTGTCTGTGGCCCTTCCCTTCCTCCAGTTATTCCTTGTCAGAGTCAGAAGCATGTGTCTTGTGTGAGTTTTGTGTCCCTTATGGTTCTGTTTTCACTATTTTTAGGTCAAATGATGTACAAGTATATATACGTGTATGTATATTGTATATACATATACCCAGCCAAAAGACATTGAAATAAATTCACTATAGTTGCAATTTAGTGTTTCTAGTTGAAATTGTTCAATATTTGCTAAAATTATTCCAAACTACTTGAGAACCCAAATTCTTTTAAAATGTGGAGGTTTTTTTTTAATGTAGATATTCAGATTCTAAGGATCGCAGAAAACATAAGCAATGTGTTTTGCTACATTTGATGTTTGTAATGCTTGGAATTTTTTTTCTTAAAATGTGGGAGACTCCAATTATGCACTGCTTAAAACAATAAAGACATCTGAATGTTGATTTTTTGTTATGGTCTTTCAGTTAATGTGAAGGCAGACTCTGTATTCTGTTGTTTAGGGCAGTGGCATTCAAACTTCCTAAAGCTGTGGAACGCTTTCATATCGCTTCTTCTGTCCTGGGTCCCCTACCCCTGACTCCACGGGCCGTGTGAGTTGATGTGGAACCAAGAGACCTAGCCTGGCTATAGTCATGCATCACCTTCCAGCTTGCTCTGCCATTAACCCCAGTTTCTTTGCAGAATCCCTGATGACCTAACATCATCCATGGAACACAATTGAAACCCACTGCTTTAGGAATCTGTAAAGTGAAGGCTGTAGGCAGATGAGTGGAGTGAAATACTGATTCCTCAGATCCTCTTTTTTATATACCATGAAGTTAGAGGGCAGTTCCTCCATTGGAGTCTTTCCTACTACATGCACACATACTCCATACCAGGGAAAAGTCCAGTTGATTAACAACTGTGCTCTGCACACAAGCTATGTCACCATCATGTGACATCATGAACAAACCTTTGCACATGTACTGTGTGACTTTTTGACAGCACATATGGAAGCAGAATGTCTTTTCCTCTTCCGCACAGTGTGTGCATATATCCTACCAGCAGCATTATGTAAACCCAGTCTTTGTTAGCTTGTTCTTCTCAGTGCCAATATGCAAAGTAGGTTAATAATGTAACATGGCACAGGGCTATCTAACCTGGAGCCTATCACCTGCATGCAGCCTGTGAAAATCCAACATGTGGTCTATACATGCTGCCCACAAGTAGTTAACATGTAGCCTGCAGATGACTGCAGCTGTCCAAGCTTGGGAAGGCCAAGGTGTGTAGCTATTCCCTGCTGAGCTCCTAGGGGCCGTAGGGAGGGAATCCTGGGTTGTCCCAAGGCTCACACAGTGTACAGGTCCTGGCACAGCACATCATATGGTACCTATCCATATGCAGTGTGGCTGCTTTGACATGCTGTAATTATGGCACATCAGAGAAGACTTTATTAATTGGGTCTGCTGGAGTGTGGTAGTTACCATGCTCCAACAGACTCCAGTGTCATCTGTATCAGCATCCCTCTGCTGAAAAATGGCAGTGGGGGTACTTTAACTAAAGCACATTGACTGAACCTTGGTTCAAGTGCCCCCACTGCCATTTTTCAGTGCAGGGATGCTGATACACATGCTGCTCCAGGTGGTTTAAATAGAATGGCTCTCAGAGAAACTCTAATTAAAGCGCTTCCCCCCTCCCCCCCATTCCCAAAGCATGTGTATAAACACCCATAGTGAACTGCTAGGAGAAGAAGCATTAGGCTGTGATGATGAATTATGTTAGTGGTGCCTCTGTGAAGCTTGTTTCTGTGGTAATAAATGTTCCTGTGGTCTTTGTATAGCATGTCATCATTGTTACCTCCTAATTATTGCAACTGCTAGTTAGTACAGCTTATTTTGTTTTTATTAAACCTTAATTTTCAGACTTTTGGAAATGTAAGACAACTGATGACTGTGTTGACTTGAAAGCTATTGTGTGGACCCTTTCCAGTTAGTGACATTTGTACATGCATATAGCAATCATTAATTTGTGACAGTAGCAGTGGGGAAAAAGCAATCTATATAGACAAATAAATCAACAGATGAACATAGAACATGGAATTATAGTACTTAATGAAATATTAAAGGGGTTGTTTCCACAAACGCTTGAACTAACAGAGTCTAATATGATAATGGCATCCGATTATTGCGTCCTCCTAGCTAGGACTCAGCAAAACTTTTGTCTAGAGCCTTTCTCCAGAGGCTCTAGTTAGATATACCAGACAAGGATCTGGCTATGTTCTTTGCAGCTGGGACTGCACATGCACGTGCCACACACAATTACTTTATATGAATGTGATGAGAGAAAATTGAATTTAAATTAGGAGCCTTGCCAATAACATTTCATAGCCTGGTGAGGTCTCAGGCAATACCTCATTCAAATGGTACCACAAAGGGAAAAAAAGTTTTAATTTATTATTCCCCGTGCTCTAAATCCCCTTTATTTTACTGAGTGCTCTAAGGTCTTGAGAGACTTCTGCCTTTTCCCTCTTTAATCCAATTTTTCATCCAAAGAAAAGAAACTTTAACATGTTACTAAATTGTATTATCTTACTTAATTGAGTCATGAATCAGGGCTCCGTTGCATTAGGAGCTGTAGCATCTTAGAGTAATATGACAATCTCTGCATTTAAAAGCTTACAATTCAAGCTGGTTGGTCTTATGCCTATGCTAACAAATAAACTAATACTCAAAATATGCACAGCTCAAGCAATCTGTTTTGTTGAAGGCATTCATCAAAGATTTCTAAAGATCAAGCACATTTCTAAAAGGAAATGTCTTTTCACAACCAGAAAAAAGGAATGAAAGCTGTCAGATAAAGTTTGCCATGAGAAATTTGCCAATCTCTAATTCATGGTGTTTTTTACCTCTGACTCTTATATTTTGGGGGCCAAATCCTGCAGTCCTTAATAAGGCAACCCCCCTTTTAAATTTATACATTCAACCTAAGAACAGGGACTTGTTACCAATAAAATTGAAAACCTCCTTATATAAAAGTTGTAAAATGTTTTATTTCCACAGTCCATTGGGAGCATTTATGTCTGATACTAGCATCAACTAATCATGAGCTTTGAGTGAAGCTTGCAGGGAAATATTCTGAGGCTAGTACTAAATCAGTCATTTTGGCGAAAATGCTTCTAGCTACAGAGGCTGTTAAAGGAAAATTATTAAATCAAAGCCTTGGAATAAGAGCTGTTAAAAGCTTTGGCATGCCACCCTGAGAAGCAGGTTTACTCGGCTCACAAACTTTGAGTTCAATTTAGAACTGGCTTTAATTATATAGTAAAAGTAATATATAGGAGAGTGAGAAAACATTTCTACTAATTCAACAAATATATTTGCTAGATGGATTTCTTTATTCCCTTCTCAAAGTAGCCTTAAATAGGACAACCAGCATGTGATATTATGTATAGGTAAAAAAACCAACAGATCAACAGGTAAGCTGTCTATGAATATAAGAACTTTGTATTACTAGTTGGGTCTTTTTTTGATCACTTAATTTGCAAGTTCTCAGAAATTTAAAGTTCTGTCTCCCCTGTTTTACTGGAGGTCTTACTTTCCAGAGATAAGACTGGATTTCTTGTCAGATATTAAATGAAGAGACAAGGAAGTTGAATGTTTAACAAAAGTATCTTTCATGCAACTATTTGGGTGCTGTTTGAGTTAAGTAGTTGTCAACACAAATACAATTCTAAGAGTTTAAAGAATGTAAATAAAAATGTAATCAGCTGTCACTTCTTTGTTATCTTGGATATTGTCATCCTGCAACTTCCCTAGATTGTTCCAGGAAAACCAGAAAGGAACATAATTTCTAATATAAAAGTAGATTGCAACCCCACTGTCTAGTAGGCAGTCTCACTCTCAGCATCAGCAATAATTTTGAAAGATATTTAAAAACTTCTTTTACGCTAGTGCTTCTGAGAAAGGAGTACTAGACTTTAAGGCAAATCCCTGCTGGGGTTTCGGGCCAGGGAGGGAGTTAATCTTCCCTTCCCCTGAGTATGGAGCTGCTCTGCCCTGTGAAACTTATTGCTGGCTGTGACTGTGGGCTACAAATCCAAAAAGCACCTGGAAGCAGGAAGAGGAAGTGATGAGCAACCCTGCAGAGTCCTGCTTCTGTTTGTCTGGACTGCAAATCCCAGAGACCTCAGGGGCAGCAGGAAGAGGAAGCAAACACACAGCCCATGCTGGCTACATGCCAGAGAGCTGTGCTCTAGTGCCCCCCTGGCTTTTGGCTTGAGCCACTGCAGGCATGTGGCTGCATTTTTCTGAATCAAAAGTGAATGTCTGGTCATTTGCTTATTAGTTCAACTTTTGCAGCTTATCCTAACCTGCAAAGACTAAATCAATTCAGCCTCAGGCTTTTTGACTGTCTGTACTTAGCTTAAGTAAAATTACCATCCCACAAAGGAACCATCTGCATACTAGATAAACTGGTACAATTCCAGAATAATACTTCAGTGGGATTATGTTGCTATACCTGAGATAAAAATCTGAAATTACTAGTGCATATACGTCTTCTTTTGACTTATATGTTCTTTACCATTAAGTAAAGAACAAATAAGTCAAAGTTATCACCATTAAGTGATAACCTGATATGTAAGACAGCATTCTAATTCTACTAGAATATCTTTGTTTTATGATATTTGAGAACAAAACCCCAATAAATTTAAACATTAAAATATAAAAGTTCAATGATAGCATAAGTCAACGATACCCATTTGCTGGTAACAATGTCATGAGAAGCACTGAAAACATAGAAATGCATTTTTAAGAGATGTGACAGTGTTTGACAGTGTTTGATAGCTGCCAGATCTTCCCTAATGTCTAGGAACTATGCTATACAAAACAAAGTTTCTACCAATAAGGAGGTATAAAGAGTCTGAATACATGCAGTCTTGACTAATTCCGAAGAGATGGCAATGAAGTTCTAATTTATATATAATTTTTACACTGCTGCAAATGAGCAGTTATAGCAGCACAACCCCTGGTGTGGATGCAATTAAATGAGTATAAAAATACCTTGTACAAGTGCAATTTATTTCCTTTCCCCTCTGGGAGTATCTTTATCATTATAAACATCCATTCCCATATTCCCATTCCAAAGAACAATGCTAGTGTAAATCATCTTTATACCCTTTAACTGCATCCACACTAGATGGGGGTATAATGTAAACTATACTGGCATAATTAAATCAGTACTACTTTTGTGTGTAGCCAAGACCTTAGAAATAGTGTCACCTGCTTGAATTTATTCTCCTATTTATGGTCTATTACTGTTAATATTTTGCTAATTTTTTTGCCTTCTACATTGTCCAAGAAGTCATTGAGATATGACTGGTTTGGAGTCAGAAAGAGAGAGAGAGAGAGATTGGGAAAGAGTTTTGGAAGAAAGCAAAAGAACAGTGACATGGCCTCTAGCATTCTGTTTCTGAGAGCATCCATCCATGTCTGCATTGGATGGCAGAATAATATCATTTTTGTCCTTGAGACATGAATCAAGCAACATTGCTCTCAGACATTAGTCCCTTTCAGGCATTCCACAGATCCTGGACTCTAGGAGAAGTTTCAAAGGAAGGGTTTGGTTTTTTTTGCCTGCTTTTATTTGCCTGGTCCCATCATTGGTGTTTCAGTTTGCCTGTCTGATTTTCTTCTATTCCTATACAGACATGAAAATGCTCATAAGTAGGAAATATTAATTGACAGAGACCCTGCATCCACAAAGGACCTTAACTTTTAGTTTTCTGGCCTCACAATAGAATCCATAGCCCTACTTCAGGCACCTAGGCTCCATATATATAATGCATGAGGAACGTTAGGGTGCAGAAACATAAAATCATTGAATCATTCCCAAATGTCACTGATTGGAAACTGGTTCACAGCTGTGTGAAATGCTGACTCCTAGGGATGGGAGTGAGCATGCTGCCCAGCATGCTTTGAAGTGTGTGTGTGTGTGTGTGTGTGTGTGTGTGTGTGTGTGTGTGTGTGTTTCAATACATGCTTATGAGACAATATTAATGGGCATGATTGAAAGTGGTCTCTGCAAAACAACTCTAGGCATTGTCAAAAATTTTGGAACTTCATAGCATAGGAGAGTTCAAAAGAGGGACAGGAGGAAGAAGACAGTAAGGTAGTTTTGCTGTTGCTTATGTGGAGTGAAAGGAACAAGATAAGAAAAAGCATGAAAGTGCTTAATATTAGAAGCATTAACTTCAAATTTCCAAGGGCTTTTTGCAAGGAACTAGAAATTCTGTATTTTACTTAGTGGACTTGTGAAGTGAACAATAAATAACTTGCAGATGTGGGCAAGCGTGGTTCATACATTGTTTTGTGGAATCAGAGACTTCTAAATCAACAGCTTGTGGTAGATTTTACATATAGTCTATCTCTCTGAGTTAAGTGAAAGAGGTGTAAAATCACAAGTAGGCTGAGTGTTCCCTAGTGATTACATGCTGAAGAAGCTTCTGTGCATTTATGATAGCAAGTATATGGGAAAAAAATCTTGTGCTCATGAAATTTAGTATCTCTCTTTAATGTTTCTGAAATTTCTCACTTATTGGAAATCAGTTCCTATTTTCCAGGATATCTGAGCACATAATTTCTAGATGTACATAGAGGCCCTAATGTTCCTTTGAACTTCAGGGGCACGTCCAGACAAGTGCATGTGCCTTTTGCCCTGTCTCAAACCCCTTTAAGATGGGGCAAGAGGCACCACATGGTGAAGGAAAATATGTTTGCAGCACAGGGAGAAAATTAAACCCCTGGATACCCAGGGGTCTAAAAAAGCTGAAGCTTAAAAAAGTGGGGCAGGGACCATGCCCTGAGGCAACCGGAGGCTGGATCCTCTATAGTTGGTCTCTCGTCCTGGTGCTGAACACGTGGCCTGCCAGACAGTGCAGCACCAGGGCTCCAGTGTCATAAGTAAGGAGTCAAGGGGGCTGGAGGAGGAGAGAGGGGACTATGGAGGGAACCCCTGCCATCCCCACTTAGTGGCAGTTCAGCTGCTGTCTCTATCACTGGGGCCCCACCTGAACAACACTGTCTCCCTTTTGTTTTACTTGTGGAGGAACATGGATTTTGGGGTATTTTACAGAGTGACTTTGGGATCTTTTTTTTATCAGGGATTTTTCAGTTTTCCAATAGGGAACACCAGAATTCCTGCTAGGAAGGCCAGTGGCAGGACCCTGCCTCCTCAGAGCTGGCACCTTGGACCCAGCTGGCAGTGGCTGACCTCCTGGCCAAATGGGGCCAGGAGGACATGCTTTGACAGTTCAAAGCAGGCTGCCATGCCAGAAACATCTTCCAGGCAATAGCTGCCCAGATGGCCGGGCAGGGGCACACGTGGCAATAGTGCTGCACAGAGGCAACTCTGCAGCCACAGCCCACTGGCAGCTTGCCCAGAGGGGCAGATGCCTCTACTGGCTGTGCAGTCCCCATCCAGATCTGGCAGGTGCATGGAAGGTCACAGCCAGGCAGCAGCCCCCACTGCCAGACTGCTGCGGTAGGTAAAGGGTGCAGTGAACTCAGGGCTGCTTCAGCAGTCCAGCTGGCACAAGGGGTAGTATCCTCAGGTATCAATTGGCTGGGCCTCAGAAGCTCCTGACAGTGAGTATCCCTAAGCTATTTGACAGGGCAGCTTTTTTTACAGCTGGGGCCAGGACAGGGCAGCTTTTTATACTATGGGGAACAGCACAAGTGCTGGCCCTGGGCTCCAGCTCCCCCTGGCTGCAGATCCGGGAGGAGCCAGGCAGGGTTATTTTGCCTCAAGTGGCACAATTTGCTCCTCAACAAAGCGCATGTCCAAGCATGCGTGCTGAGACAAAAAGCCCTGTCTAAAATTTGCATTGCTTCTATTTGAGGTGCTGCAAGCATATGTGCTTGCATGTGTGGATGTGCCTGAGGAGTTAAACAGTATTCTAAGCTTTATGACTATATCTTGTTGCCTAGATGGTCCTGGTACTTGCACTTGAAAATCTTGGATAATTACTTAAAGAAATAAAAATAAATCTGGAATGAATGTGAAACTAACATGTTTACTTGCAAAGCAAAATACTCCCATGCTAAAACTGTCCATAAAGTGCAGTTATAGTCTGAAGACAAAAGTGGGAGAGTTAGGTCAGAAGTATTACATATGCTACCTAGAAAAAACAACGTAAGGCTTGTAGTAAGTTAATCATTTGCAAATTGCAGAAACTTGTATCAAGTGTTTCACTTAATGCCTAAACATACAAGGGCCCTGGTGAGTTAGTGGGGTACTTAGCCTTTGTTTTATATCAGGGTCAGCAATTAGTTTGGCTGGAGGGCCACATAGTCAGTTTTGCTGTCCTCTCAAGAGCCACACCTCTTTTTCTCCCCCTCCTTCCTTGGAGCTGTAGCATGCCCTGATTTTCTTTTCTATCTTCACCCTGCTCCTTCTCCCTCTCTCCCTAGAGGTGAAACATGCCCCAATCTCCATCCCCCCTACCTCTTTTTCTTTTCCCACTCCCTCTTTCCATCCTTCCCTTCCTCCCTGGATCCATAGCATGCCTCAATCCTCTCTCTCTCCTCCTCCCTGGAGGTAGCATGCCCAGATCCTCTTTCTCTCTCTCTCTCTCCCTGCCTAGAGCTATAGCACACCCCAATCCTATTCCCAGCTGGAACCTGGAAGCCTCATCTGTAGTTTATGCTACCACAAGTCTGATGTGGTAGAAGCAGCCCTGGGCATGCTCCAGTGTCAGCTGTGGATGTGCTCTGTAGGTTCTGGATGGGGACTGGGGCAGCTGCCTGGCTCCACAGCTGATGCAGTTACATCAGCATGGGGCAGAAGCAATACCTCCCACCTGCCCTGTGCACCAGAAGCTGTCCTGGCTGCCCACCCAGCACCATGTGGTGGCCAGAGATGGAGTTGCCAGCCACAGGCCACCCACCTTCAGGCTGGATGAAATGAGTGGGTGGGCTGCATCTGTCCTGCAGGCTGTATTTTGCTCACCCCTGTTTTAGATGTAAGAAACTAGAATTTTTCAGTCGCGTATTTCCAGAGATCCTACTGCAAAGGTTGTTGTATTTGTTGGAAAGTATGTTCAGTATTTCCCTCTGCACAGTACCTGGTATTTATTTGGACAAAACATCTTTCTTTTCAACATTGTCTTTATTTGATGCATGTCAAGAGTTATTATCCAGTCACCAAGTGGGATAACATATAACCAGATACATCATTCAGCTCTGTTTTTGTAATATGTGTATTTTTTAGGATATTAGCCATTTTGAACATTTTTCAACTACAAAAGGGAGATATGTGACAATGTAAACAGCTTCAGTGAGCTCTTTTCTACTAGGAACCTAGCAATGTGCCAAGAAACCGTGCCTTGGGCCTAACTTTTTTTTTTACTTCCTTGCTGAAGGTATTAACATATTCCTGAACATCACTTAGAAATTGATCATTATTTGGGTAAAGTTATACCTCCGAGCCTCCCATCTGATATCTATTATATTTAGGGCCATTGTGAAACCTCTTTGACCTGATTATGTGATTTCAGTCAGCTGTAGACTGGATTTCTAAGAATGCCAATTGACAAACAAGTAATACTAACAACTCAGTTCTCTTGCCATTGATAGCAGCCTTGCATTTGCAATGAGAAAGTAGACTTTAGTCTTTTGTAATTAACCTTATTTCCTATTTTGCTCTTCTTTTTCATCTTGAATCTTTCCGTTCAGAACTCTTTCTCCAATCACCTGTTGTACATTGGACAAGGTTGTGATGCTATAATCTGTTTTTTAATTATTTCAGTAGCACCAACTCTATCATTTAAGTATGAATTTCAACCTTACCTAACAAGCTAAATTCATTCTGATTTGCCTCCTTTATCACATCAATCAAATAAATACCATTTAACACTAGACAATGAAATTTTAAGTGCTTGTCTGCATAATAGTATATCTTTTGTAAATTGAACTGAAGCTTAATTTATAATATACAGTAGAAATAAAACCAAAAAATTTTGTTTGTGTGGACTTACCTTATGTGTAAAATTTTAATGATATACAATTAAGGGAAGTTTTTGGTATCATGCAACTTTTTTTTTCAATTAGGTATCAATTACAGTGCTTAAAGTTTGTATTGTACGTTCTCTTCAAGTAGGTGTATAGGCAGTTGGACAATACACTGGATGGTTTGTTATATGATGATGTTTTGAAAATCACATGTACCTCCTTGCTCCTAACCATGCACAGTCTTAAATGTCTGTAACTGGGATCACTTCATATATTTACTTATGCCTTCTTATGTTACTACCCACTGATATAGCGCTGAAAGAAGACAAACAGAATTCAAGTTCTCATCCTCTCTGCCCCAAAATATGATACAATTGGTAAAGGCTTTTTGTTGTTGTTGTTGCCTTTGCATCTCTGTTCTTGTCCTTTAAGTTCTGTTGGAGGTTTCTACTGGGCATTTTGAATTGCAGGGGAGGTCAGGACTGCCTTTGTTAAAGTATGATCCATCCTTGGGTTCTTTATCTTGCCCATTTACCTGTTGCTTCCTTGGTTTTTGCTTCCTGTTGTCCTAGTCATTCATTACAACTAGAAATTGTACCTATGAATAAATACACGGGGTGCTTGAGAAGTACAGGGGTTGTTCGTGTGTGCATGTATGTCTCCTCTATGAGAGACTACCATAGCAATGACACTAACCAAATAATACAATTGATTGCACATTTTTAATTTAGAGACAGTAAACTTTACTTTTCCTAATGACAACAGTAATTTACTAACAGGGTTTTAACACTTAAAAGTGACTCAGCAAAGCTTGCTTTCTCTTTTAGCAATAAAAGGGAATCTCTGTATTATCTGCTGAAATTTGCAAAGCTTCTAAAACATGGATATTCACTTGACACTTTGCCCTGTATATATTAAGCTTTTGGTTATCCCTTCTTAATACCCATACATTGCAAAACCTTCTGTATACAAGGTGAGATGAGCCTACTGATTGAAGGCCTGATGATTGACTGAGCTGTAACATTCTGAGGGCTTCAAGAAAGGTTTTTACTCAACACTCTTTCCCGTAGGAGTTCACATTTTCTGTTTTATCTCTGGGAGTGAGCTTAGTGACAGACACACATTGAAAGTCTGAGAGAAATGCCATGGGAGCTGCTTAACAGCATTCAGATGCAGAGATGGCATTTGATTCCCAGGCATCTCTGCTGCATCTGCTTTATAAGAAATCTAAATCGGGAAAACCTACAGGGTATCAGAAAAGGAGACCTCTGATCTGCATGCTTTAACCACTAAAACAGAGTCCTAGTTTTGAAACAATCAACACATCTAAAGGTTAAAAGCTTGAATAATTTTCATGAATTTCAATGAAATGTATAACATAGTTAAACAGGAGGCGTATAGATACAATTGTGTGCATTAGAACGGCAACATTTTTATGCTAGTATGTTAACAGGTTGCCTAACATACTTAATGTGGCTGTTTTCATTTTAATGTTGCAATTGTGTGAGTTTAATTCCTACATATTATTCAATCAAGATGTCCTGATATTTTTTTAAACTGAACACTGTCTTCTTGATACGGTTCCTGGCACATGCATTATAGATATGGAATGTTCTACAAAAAATAGATTGAAATAATTTTTTGTGTCTTATTTTTTCCTAAACTCATTAATTTATATTTATAAATATCTGTAGGTGATTAATTGAAGCTCTACAATAATCCCTTCATTTAGATGTCTTGAGCCTTCAAAATCTAAAACACCTCAGAAGTAGACATGTTAATATTATGTAGAGACATTGCCTTTTATTCAATGGAAAAGCAATTTTTTTTTCATTTGGTGCTGTGAAATTAAGGAAGTTACAGAAATGAATGTAAAAAGCAAATGACTAGATGGGAAAAGTGATAAAAATGTAATCACTGCAGCAGTAACATAAGGTGCTTTATGATGTCAGAATGCTGAATTGTTGATGAAGTTTGAAATAATTCCATTTTGCTTGTTATTTTTAAATTCTCATATAAAACAATTGATTTAAACTCGAAACCTTTGAAGTACAAAGAATTAACCTCACCCCCAGACAAGATGCTTAAGGTTAAATATAATAGAAACATAAATCTTGTGTAAGTCTTATTAAAGAAAAAATATCTGCAGTATCTGAGTTAGATTTCTTTCAACCAAAAACTCCTATTCTGAAATGCTACCATTCTGACAGTGTGACAAATTGCTGGAACAAATGCTAAATAGTTAAATGGACAGGTGATGGATGGCCTCATAAGCCTTGCAGGGCAGCCTGTGTAAGATACTAATTGGTTCTGTGGAACTGGTTTTAGTCAATAAATTCACTTGAGAGATTTTTTTGAGTTAGACATCTTTAAAGAATGCAGTGCTGTAGGTGACAAACCACTTGCAACATATTAGGCCACCAACAACTTTATTTTGCCCACTATACTGTCTACCTTTTTTCAAGGATATAACCTACACATACATAATAAAAATCTATTATTGATGCACTGCTGTTGTAGTTTTTCAAATGTTTCTGAATTATGCGTTTATTTGAAAGACTCCAGAATTTTCTAACCCTGAAAAATGCCTGTTTTTAGTTTAACATAGGCTCTGTGATCAAATTTTTTGTAGGGATAGATTCTTCTACCATTAGTCATCTTGGATAGAGCCTTACTCTGTGAGTAGTCTGAATATAATGGACTCCCCACAGAGTAAGGATTTACTCAAGGTGAGTAAGACTGACAGAGTCTGACTTTTAGGGCTAGATCACAGCAGGACTTGGGTGCCACTTAATTTTTAAAACATGATTGGAGCATAAACCTTCATTTTATATAATAGCTTTGTGGTTGGAGCACTTGCCCATGAAGTGGGAGACCAGTACTGTCTGAATGAATTTAAGTCTATATTTCCTGGGGGAAATATATAATCACTAGACTAAACATTGCTCTGGTTGTATATGTGTGTGGAGGGAATTTTCTCCATCCTGCCTGTTGAATGCTCAATGTGCAGCAAAGAATTCATCTGGAGAACAGAGGACAAGAGAGTGCATGACTCTGTACCCTACTTGCTAGGTCAATTGGCTGGGGGCAGGAAGGGCCTTCCATTTCACTCCTGGCTCCCAGGGCTGCTTCTGTATTTTGTCCAGTGTCTATTTGATGCCAAATGCATAAGCAAACCTGGGAGCAGAGCTCTGAACACAAGACTTTCACATCCCTCATGAGTCTAAAGAGTTTTGTTTCCTTTTGTGTACTCTGGTTCAATAAATATTTTATTCTTCACTGCACAGTGACGCAGCTTGAATTGGAGAAGTAGAGTGTGCTTTCCCAATACTGAAATAATCCAGTTTGGTGATTTATAGTTTTTTCCTGGTGCAGGGGCACCTTGGACCTGAATCTTCTCAAAGAGTAAAAGGACTCCTTGAATCCAGGTGTCTCAATTCATGGACAATTTTTCTAACCTTTTATGTAAAAAGGAGATGTGCTGTCTCTTCCTTTGATCAGCAGCCCCAGGGAAAGTGACTGGCAGGGTGAAATTTAAACCGGACCCAATCCTCGGTGTCTTTCTACTGGCTAACTTTATTCACAGGTGCTAGAAGTGTGTGAATTTCTGATCTTTCTGTTAGTCTGCTGAGTTTTCCCATACCTGTGCATTGACAACACTTTATAACTAGGGTTTCAGTGCTTCATCATTCTGTCTGTAAAGAAGGGATAACTAATAGTAGTACCGGAGTCATGTAACAGATAGTACCTGTACAATACTTTTAAAATGCTTTTCAAATAATACATTTTTGTACTTATGCTATGCTTTTTATTATTGCTAGTGCTCTTATAATTGGGTATAGTCCCTATCTTGAATTTCAGATGTGAATTTCAAATATGTTAACAGGAAGCCAACACCAGCTTCTTTAACAGCAAGACAAGGTTCTTCGGGTGAATCTGATATCTTTTATTAGACCAACTTAAATATTTAGAAAAATTTTTTTAGCGAGCTTTTGGGTTTAAAAGATCTTTGTCAGGCTGAAGAAGCACCTGCAGTTGGTGTGCATTCTTCCCAGATGGAAGGAATAGTAAAGAAGCCAGAGGCTGGGCTGGTATGAATGCAAGACAGTGAAGGCAATCAGTGAAGACGTAAATTGAGTCAGTGGGTGAGAGACAGGGTCGGGGAGGGGGCGATGGGGGAAGAGAAAAGGAGGATGAATGTAGCAGTTAAATAGTGGAGAAGTACTTGGGGAGTCAGATGTCAGGCAGATGTCTATGACCTTAGACCATTACAGCTGCAACCTACACCTCCTTAACAGCAGGACTTATTTAATAGATTTCATAGACATTAGGGCTGGAAGAGACCTCGGAAGATCACTGAGTTCAGGCCCCCACCCAAAGGGAAGGAAGTCAGCTGGGGTCGTAGGATCCCAGCAAGATAAGCATCCAATTTACTCTTGAAGGTGTTCAATGTATGTGCTT
>NW_017728907.1:1873456-1881896 GCF_001723895.1 Crocodylus porosus | reverse complement strand
ACTCTCTCAAGCTTCTCCACATCCTTTTTGAATTGTGGAGCCCAAAACTGGATGCAATACTTCAGCTGCAGCCTCACCAAGGCCAAGTACAGGGGAAGAAGGATCCTGGGATTTGCTTGAGAAGCATCTATGGATGCAAGCCAGCATTTTGGTTGCTTCACTAGCCGCAGCATCGCATTGCAGGCTCATGTTCATCTTGTGGTCAATGATGACCCCTAAGTCTCTTTCTTCTGTAGTGCTAGCCAGTGTAGAACTGCCAAGCCTGTAAGGATGCTGCAGGCTTTTTTTCCCAAGGTGGAGAACCTTGCATTTTTCAGTGTTAAACACCATCAGGTTCTCATCCGCCCATTTGCTGAGCCTGTCCAGGTCAACCTGGATCACCCGCCTATCTTTTGGCATGGATGTTTTGCCCCAAAGTTTGGTGTCATCAGTGAACTTGGCCAGTCCACTCCTGACTCCAATATCCACATCATTAATGAAGATGTTGAAGATGCCATATTATGTGGCTGGCATGCCTGTAGCAGCTCAGCTTGCTGGCTCGAAAGGGCTTTGAGCCATTGGTGGAGCATTTCCACTAATCAGGGGGTGGTTAGGGGGGCGGCTACCCTACCCCTGCCCAGGATGAGGTGAGAAGCCTGGACTTGGGTGAGGACTATATTCCTCCTCACTTCGATTGGTCCCTTTGCAATCTGGGGGTGGAGCCTCTGGAAGCTATAAAAGAACAGCGTGCTGGGTACATGGACACACAGCTGTGAGGGACAGAGAAAAGGGAAGATGAGCTAAAGAAGAGCTGGGGAGAGCTGCCCAGTGGGGTGGATGTGGTAGCCGCAGAAGAGCCTGAAGACTTCTTCCCATCACTGGATGGGGAGCGGTGAGTGTGCCATGTCACAGTGCCACCACTGAGGAGTAAGGAGCATGAGGCCAGGGAGGTGTGGTGTATGTAGTGCTGCACGGAGCAGTCCAGGAGCAGACCAAGGCCTTGGGAGCACATGGGGCAGCTCAGTTCTACAGCTCCCCTGGCATGAGGCCAGGCATTTAAAGAGGAAGCCTTGTACAGGGGGCCCCTGTTGGAAATGAGACCCCAGAACCCTGCAAGGTGGCTCAGGACCTGAACCCTGGGAAAAGAAGTAGATCCCTCAGCTGCACACCCCATGGTGTGCAGGGCTGGCAGGTCCAGAGGGAGGCAGAGATGGCTGAAGCCTCAGCAAAAGAGGCACCAGAGGAGACAAGGACCCTCCAGCAAGGCCCTGGAGTCATAAATTACCAGGGAAAAGGACTCCTATAGGGGAGGGGGAATTCACCCAGGTCAGTGAGTCAGACCATTGGAGGGGAAACCCAAATGAACAGGGCTCCCCAAGTGTGGAGGTTTTGCTTTGGAGAATGCATTTTGGCTAGGCTGGGAGAAAGCCAAAAGGGTATCAAGGAAGCTTCTTCCTCCCCTCATGGCCACAGGAGGTGGCCAAGGCTCGGGAGAGCTGGGCCTTGGGGTTCTTTGAAGAGTTAAGTTATATTTTAAGAGTTTGCGTCTTATATTTTGTATATTTATATCTTATGTTAATAAGTTGATAAAGCTTAAGATTGTTTGAAATATACTGAAACCTTTATTCTGATTCTGCTGGGCTAGGTATTTGTTGGAGTGTATATATTTGTATTTGATGTTTAAATAAATTAGGATCTTAAGAGTTAAGGTTGTATAATATCTCCTGAAACCCAGATTGAGATTGAACCTTTAAGGGTGGTGTAAGACTGGATAGATATAACTCATAGTTTATGTTATTCTGTGTGTATCTCTCTCTCTCTCTCTTTCTCTCTCTAGATATATCGATATCGATGCACACACACACACACACACACTCTCTCTATTACACTACAAATTTACACATATAAAGGCACGCGCTCTCTCTCTAGATATGTGTAAATATATAGAGAGAGCCTATGTGTAAATTTGTAGTGTAATAGAGTTTTGAGTGTATAATCCTTGTTAGGGCCCTGTTAGAGTCCTTTCCTACCATTTACCTGTGCTTGTCAGTTCTTACCTGTTGTTTATCTGTTTTAGATCAAATTGTTTATCTGTGTATTATTTAATGTCATTTAAGTTGATGTAATCTTTTAACCTCTATGAGTAGGATATAGTGTTAGGAGACAAATGCATATTTATGTATATATGTTTATCAATATCATTTTCTTTACATCTTGTATATATTAATAAATGTGTATATAGTTAAGTTATAAAGTGTCCTGGTTTGTTTTCTACTGGGAAGAAGGCAAGCTGTGTACAAGCAGCAGTTTCTCCTCACAGCACAGCTGCCCTATTAAGATTTGTCTTCAGCTGGAGAAGGGAGAACATAACCAGGTACACCTGGGTTGCACTTATTTGAGTAAGAATACCAAGTTGTTTAAATACTTTCTAAAATGTTTTTAAATGCATGTGTGTTAAGAGGTCTGATATCTACTGATTACAGTAGGAGTCCATGTGTTTTGGGGTATTAATACTATCAGGATTCCCTACTCTAAGCCTAAATAATAATAATGTCATAGTATCAACTTTAAATAATATAAAATAAACTTTTTATGGCATTCATTGTTTTTTATTTCTACTATGATTACTAGGGATAATCAGACATTTTGTAAGGAATATTTTATCTTCCAAAATGTTTTCTACCTGCAGGATACCAGAAAGCAGATTATAATTTCTGTGAATTTCTCACATCATTTTGAACATTTATTTATGTATTTATTTTTGCTGGTGAATGTTGAGTGAATTGCTTAACTTAAGTCATCTAGGTAATTTTGAAAATGCATACTACAAATCTGCAGTTTGTTCCATCAGAGACATTCAGTGCTTATTATTTGAATAGTATTGACCAGTTTGATTGGTTAGGGAAGCCATATGTTATTTCTGTTTTATGACTGGATAAGTGCAAGAATTTGTGCCAAAATTATTTACTCAGGTAAATTTAAAATGTGATTTTTAGGCATTTTTGGAAGTATTTGGGTTTTTTAAAGCATTTGTTAACAGTAAAATGTCATCATATGAATGTTTTCTAGAATATGAACCCATAATTAAGTACAGAGCCATAGCAAACATATTTAAAACAGAAAATATTAATTAAATTTTCCCTTAGTATTTACCTTTTTTAAATGATTACCATAAGGATCATACCAGTATTAAATTAGCTAGTTTAAGTGATAAAAATCTGGATTGAGGCATATATCCAAAGCAGCAGAAGGTAAAGGAGGTGTAGAAGGTAGGTACAGTTTAAGAAATGAGGGCACAGTACTGTTCTGTTGGCAATGTTAAATACTAGAAATATTTGGAAAAATATTATTTTTAAGGGTGAAATTTTTGGATGAATACATTCAAGAATTGTGTGCCAGTGAGTTTGAATACAAGTTATATTAAAATTTCTCACTGTAACAAGACTAGCATGGGTAGAACAGGGTTCCTCTACATGTGTAGGGAGTTCTGCTCCAATTGTGCTGAAATTACAGTACATTGGAGCAGTCTTGATTAACTGCATCTTCTGGAGCATGGAAATTACCATGCTCCAGCAGACTTCAGCATCATGTGTATCCACATCCCTCTGCTGAAAAATGGTGGTGGGGTGCTTTAAATTAATGCTTGTTCGATGAGCTTTAGTGCAAAGTGCCACGCTGCTAATTTTCAGTGTGGGGACGCTGATACATGTGACACTCTAGGCGCTTTTAATTAGTGTGGTTCTCAGTGCTGTGCTAATTAAAGCACCCCTTCCCCTCACCTCCTGGACCACATCTATAAACACTCCCTGTGTCCACCTAGGCTACCTCTCCATTCTCTGGCCTCTCCAAACTGCCACTCCGTATCTCACCTGTCCCCCTTGATGGAAGCAGTTATCTGGGAGGCTTCCTGAACCTCAGGGCAGGTTTCTTTTGAGCCACTTGGTTCCACTCCTTTACACTTATCCAGGCCCTGATCCTCTTGGTCCAGTTTTACTTGCTTTAGCTACTACCTAGCTGTAGTCCAGGCCCACTGGTCCAACCCTTATGCCTTGGTAGCATTAGCTCAGCTAGGAAGTAGGCCCCACAGTTAAGTTTGGGGCCCTCTTTGTCCCCCAGCCTTAAGAGGGCTAAATTCCACCACCCCCATCTCTTTCTTGATCTCTGAGTATGACCCCTTCACCACCAAGGAGTCAATCTTGCAGGGCATTTTAGTTTGCCTGCAATGTGATATCCTATGCCCTCTTCACAGTCACTCCTGGTCCTCTGGTAAAACAGAAACAAAAAACATAAGCCAAACTCAGTGCCACCACGCCAAACTCAAAATCCATCCTGGCTTTCTCAAAACAGCCCAACATGAAGTGAAATCCCCTGTTCCTTCCAAGTCCTGTGGCTGGGTAACAGGAAACAGCAAAAGGACAGAAAGCATCTCGGTCCTTATTCACCAGGGCCCTTTCCCCACTTCTGGGCATAACTGTGGCCTTCCTGGGAGTTCTGCCTCTTCCCCAGCCAAGGCTAGACTGCCCTTTCAGGTTGAGGGCAAATCTATTTACCCGCCTCAGCTCCTCCCCTTCTGGTCAGCCTGGCTTATTGACTGGCCCCTGGCCCAAGCACAGGGGTCACTCATCTGTCTCAACCCTGCCACCTGTCTGTCCTTTGGCTGCTACCCTACAGTATGCAGCAGTGGCAATGCATTGGGGAGCACATGCTCCCCCTGAGAGTGCCAGTGCACCCCCTGACTGGCTGTGCTCACTGCTTAGACAATGGGCAGAGGGGCAGATGGGAGTTCCGGCACCCGCCTTGCAAAGTACCAACAGGGAGTGGAGAACTGCCGCACTCCTAAAGTGGCCACAGCCACTCCTGGAAGCAGCCTCAGCCACTTTGCTAGCAAGATCAGCCACGGGGGACCACCCCCCCCAAGTCAATGGGACTGGTTGCAGTGGGGGCATGTGCTCCCCTGACTAAGGCGGTTCCAGTTGCCTATGGCATGCAGTCACTCTCTAGGGCAGGGCTACTGGCTGTTGCTGCTGCCTTTTCTCTGGCCTACAAAGACCCTCCTATTAAGCAGTCCTCAACAGTCCTGCTGGCCCTGTAGCCCTCTCACATTAACAGGGCAAGGGCTTTCTGTTACATTTACAAAAATGCACTTACTTATTAGGCATACAGTACTTTCCCCAGAATGCAGTGTTTATGGTACTTTTCTTTCTTTTCCCAAGCAAGACAAAGTTAGAAAATACGGCTCTTTAAATCTGGTGCAGTTAAAGTGCCACATGGTTTCCCTTCAGCTATGGACTTGTAAACTGAATAAAGAGTAGAATTAGGTTTCTATTTGTATACTGTATTATTCAGACTTCAGGACACAATCTTATCACAGGCTAGAGTCAAGAAACAACTCCTTTCCATGGTAAATACAATTTAAAAAATGCAGTGGTTCTGGACCCTCCTATAATCTAGTAATATTAGATGCTGTTGGCAACCAGACACCAAAATAAACTGAACATACATTTATTTTTATGCAGCAAGTCTTCTACTGTTAGTGATACTGTTTCAACATGAAAAAATGAATGCTAATAATTTTCTATTAGATTTATTCTAAAATTATAAGTTTCCTATTAACAAAAATAATAGATTTTTCTCCACTTAAATCTAATAAATATTTAGGTTTGAGTCCAAAGAAAATACATAGTGACTTATCTAAATTGTCTTTATATAGATACTAATTTCATTTTGTAATATGGCTGATAAAGGTATACAGTAACCTGAATTGATCTGTAGTTGAATTTTCCAATATATGTCTTTAGTTTCAGTGCTGTGATCAAACAAGGAACATGTTACAGATGTTAAGAGCTGTGATATTGAAGAAAAATTAGCTGGATTTGTAGCCATCTAAGAATCCAGGGATAATACTATGTTCTTTCCTCTTGCATTTAATCAGACTCTGTGGCTCCATAGTAAAGGCCCATGGTCCCTTAGGAACAAATTTATAATAAATAGTTTATTAATACTAAGAATTGTGACTACACCCCACACAGAACAAACAAATATTATGTGATTTCCAACATACTGTTTTATATTTATGCACTATAAAAGCCTAAGGTAGACTTGCTATGATATTAACCATAAAATTTAACTATTGAATCAGATAGAGCTGGCAAATCAGAAAGTTTCCATATAACTAAGATCATTGTTAATGAAGCATTTGGATTTTTTTCCTGTTTAGGGGAAAAATAATTTTTGTATGTGGTAAGCATTAATAATTTATACTTATTTCATAAACCTAAAAATGTAATGTCTTGTCCATATGTCTACTTGTGAAACCTAATGCACATTCTAATTGGAATAAAATATTTTAAGTTACTTTTACACCCCGCCCCACTGTTTTAGAACTGGAATTCCAAGAATGATACCATTTTACTTAAGGTAACCTTGAAGAAAATAATGTTGAAGCAAATGACTAGAATTTGAATAAGCTTAACTTTAGTAAAGGATATTTTTCAAAGTTAAGCACCAGCATCCATTAACTTGGATATCAGTTGCAGATGGGTATCTCTCTCCTACTGCAGTGAAGTAAATCTTTATACCTTTCCTTTTGTAAGTTTAATAAATGTACAAAACCTGAGAGACCAAAAGCATTGAATGTGGTGAACTTGAAGAAATTTTATAGGTTTTGCACTAAGATATTTAAACCTAAAAGACTTAGGCCAGATTTTATTCCACACATCCTAACAGACAACTAAATGTGATTTTCTTCTAACCCATTCAAGTCCTGAAAATATACTAAAGCTACAAAGATCTTTGCAGCACTAGAAACCACACATAGGGAATGCTAAAATATGCCCTGTGCTGCAAATTTGCAGTATGAGGCCAAAATTTCCTACTGGAAAATCCTGGTAGCAAAAAAAAAAAAAAAAAAAAACCCCACCGGGAAAAAAAGTGGTGCATGCGGCAGGAGCATGCGCCAGAAGACATGGAGGGTCAGTCTTCCGGGGAGATGCTCCGGCTGCCAGCTAGAGCATCTCCACCCCTGACATTGTGCCCCAGCTTCTCCAGCACACTGGGAGCAGGGGGGAGCTGGGCACCAGTTTGCCTGAACCAGAACAATTTGTTCCACATGAAAGTGTACAAGCAGGGACATGTGCTGAGGCAAAAAGTAGCTGCACAAATTTGTGCCACTACTATTTTTGCCGCTGCAAGCACATATACCTGCACCCTGGAAGCTAAGTATATGGCAATGTAGTTCTGAGGAAGTATTCTTTGAATTCATCCTAGTGCTACTCATTATGTGGCTCTGTTCTCAGGTGCTAAATCTGTTGACCAAATAGCTGCAAAGGGCATATTACCATGAGTAGAAATGTGTGTTTCCCTGGGGAGAAATAGCAGCGACACACATTTCTACGACTGCTACTCATGGGGAATGCCCCTGCATGCATGTTTTGGCATGTGGCAAGTTGGCCCGAGTGGGGTAAGGGAGGCTGGGGCCAGCACTGGACTGGCCCCAACAGCCTTATCTGGGGCCTTGGTGACCTCCTGGGGCTGCAGTGGCAGTGATCTGGGTGTACAGAATCTAGCTGGCAGCTGGAGTGTGGCTCTGGGTGGCCACGCTATGGTTTCAGGTGGCACATACTGCTGCCATGTGTGCCGCTTCACTTTTTAATGGTGCTTTTCTTTCCACTAGGAGATCCTGGTGTAAAAAAAATCCCGTTGCACTGCTAACTAGCAGTGTGGTGAGTGCATGCATGTGTGGTGTCTGCAGTTTGCAGCACCGCTGGTAGGTTGTGGTGCTGCAAGCTGCATGTGCGTACTCATGGACATGTACCCAAAGTTTTCAGGCAGAAACTGGAGGAAGGTAAGGAGAACTAGTGGAAGGTAAGGAGAACTAGTGGAAGGGAAGTAAAATGATTCCCAGTTCCTCCAGCTCAGGGTTGCTGGATCTTGCTTTAAGGTACATTGATAAAATGCTTGTAAAGCATATTCCCACGATTACTTCTTACTGTAGGTCAGTGTCAAAAAGTCTTTCTTTTTATTTTTGTGATTCAGTAGAAAATCCTCACCTAGGGTAACTGTTTCCTAATAGTGGAGAACTCATTTGCTTGGCTATTTGGCTAGATCTTCAGTAAAAGTTTGGTTTGGAAGTTGGTTCTCTGCCTAGCTGCCTTTATGATAGGCATTACACTATAAAATCAGCCAAAGTAGTATCCTAAGAGGTGAGAAGTATAGGTATCAACTGCAGAGGCAGATTAAGATGTATTGGGGCCCTGGGCAAACAAAATTGGAGGCTCCCCCTCCATGGGAGCTGGACTTCAGTGGGAGGAGGGGCCCCTTCCCCTCCTGGTGTTGCCACTGCCCAGGGTGGGGGTGGGGGTGGCTGGCATAGCTAGAGTGGAGCCCAGCGGGGCGAGAGTAGATGCAGACTGCCTGCTGTGGGCTCGGGGCTCTCCCCACCCACCACACACCCTGGATAACC
>NW_017728907.1:1863642-1873356 GCF_001723895.1 Crocodylus porosus | reverse complement strand
CAGGGTGGGGGTGGGGGTGGCTGGGTGGATGCAGATGGGCTGGGGGTGGTGTGACACTCTTCTCCTCCCTGTTCCTTGCTCCTCTCCCTCTGCCATAGCTAGAGTGGAGCCCAGCGGGGCGAGAGTAGATGCAGACTGCCTGCTGTGGGCTCGGGGCTCTCCCCACCCACCACACACCCTGGATAACCCACCACACCCCCCTGGATAAGCCACCTGTAGTTCTGTCCCACTCCTTGCCCCCGCCCCAGCCCCAGGACCCCTGCACTGCCCTGGCTGGGAAGTGCCCTCAGCCCCAGCCTCTGCCCCTGCCTCACTCACTCCCTCACACCCCTTCCCTCCCCCATACCCCTTCCCCCATTAGACTTACCTGCAGGGAGCTAGCTGCCCAGCTGTGTTCTTGGCCACATGTGACTGTGTACAAGGACAGTGCTAGAGGGAACTCAGGGGGCCTATAGCCATCCCCAAATTCATCTTAGCCCCCCATAGCCACCCCTTCCATGCTGCTGCCATTGCCTACCTACCCCGCTTCTGTCCACAGAGGTGTGGTGCTCTTGGCCCAGCCAATCCGAGCCCTGGCTCAGCCCCAACACTGGGAAGAGGCTGGTGCCACCCTGGCACAAGAGCTCTCCCCAAACCTCCCAGCTGAACCCATCTCCCAAGCTGGCCCTTTGGTACCAATGCCTACTCCTCCCTCCCCTACCTTCTCTTGGAAGACTCAACCAGGTCTCTGCCACAGGCAACCTGCTCCCAAAACTGGGCCTGGACCAGCACAGCTCTGTCCCCACTGGGGTCCAACTGTTGTCCCAGCAAACCCAGAAATCTGCCCTTGCCCAGAGCAGCCCCATGCCCCTGCACTCCCTGCAACTGTGGCCCCAGCTCCAGTGCCTGCAGCTGCCCATCATAGGACTTCATTGCTGGTGCTGAGGCTGAGACCCCAGCTCCCAATGCAAAAGCTAGCCCATGACCCTGGGCCACGGCCTCAGGGACAGGCCAGGCCATGACATGTGTGTCGACACTTCAGGGAAGCAGCACGAGCAGGGGCAGGAGTGGGGGCAGTGAGCAGAGCAGAACATGGCCCTGTGGAGAGACAGGAGTGGCATCACAGTGTGAGCGGTTCCTCAGGCAGTGGCAGGATGTGGAACCACTTCATACCCTTAGTGCTGAGGTTCAGGGGCTGGAGCTGGGGCCAGAGCCAAAGCCAAAGCCAGCCTTGCCTGCAGCTTGCCTTGGAGGTGGCTCAGGAGCACTGATCCTCTACTCACAGACTAGCTTCTCCTATGATGGCTCCCAGGGGCCCAGGGGCTGGCGGCGACTCAGTCAGGCCCATGAACCACTGGTCCAGTAGGAGGCTGGAGTAGGTGGAGACACGGCAGCTTTGCAGTGTCTCTGCCCAGCCACTGCTTCTCCCTCAGCTTGGGCCAAGTGACTTTGGCCTGCCTGGAAGGCATCCGGGGGCCCTAGGCCCAGGCCCCACTGGCTGATGTGTTAATCCATCTATCATGAACTGTATTGTAAACGGACATTGACACATCTTGGGTAAATGCTGTAATAACTAGGCTAGTATATAATAAAGTGATTGTCAGTAGCAGCTCTTCTCCAGAGTCCTGTTTTAATAGAAAAGAATGAATGTGAACACCTGTCCTCAGAAGAGAGTTCTGGACTCTGTATCCCAGGTATATAAAGTTATCTCTCTGCAACCATGCTTCAGGTACCTAAGTGTGAAAGAAGTGGGAGTTCAGACATCTGTGCTTGACTTATGCTGTTCACTATCTTTTGAAGGTCTCAGCTCAGTGTGCATGTGTATGCATTTCCATTCTGGAGCTCTGAACTCTCCCCCTCACCTCATGGGCTCCCAAGATTATCCTGGCTAGGATACCGGGGGGAGCTGGACCACCTCTCCAAGGTGATGGGGCTACATTACTGCGCCACCTCTCCAATCCAGCTTAGGCTGGGCAAAACAGATGTCAGCTCCGTGCTGATGCTGCTCTCAAGAGCCCCAACGTAAGCTGGGGGTGGGAGGGGCAGCGGTGGAATGGAGTCCCCTTGCCTCACAAGTGTGGCTTGGCTCCCCTCAAGACCCCAGCAGCGGTAGCTTGGGGGGGGCATGAGGCAAGGGGGCTCTGTTCCATTTCCCTCCCCTCCAGCTCAGGCCAGGCAAAACAGCTATCTGCTGGGTGATGTTCTCTTCTCTCCCTCCCCCTTAGTGACACCCCTGGAGGCAGGGCAGGGCAGGGCAGGGTTGGGCAGGTACAGACCAGCACAACCCCACCCTCTTGAAAAATTAACCCTCTAGAGCAGTAGTTCCCAATTTGTGGTATGTATAGCGCCAGTGGCAGGCAGACAACCTGTCAGTGGTATGCATTAGCAAATTTGTTATAATTACTTTATATGATAAAAATTTGGTGGTGGTACTTAAGGTATAGTATAGTAGAGAAGTCTCCAACCTTTTTAAGTAGATCACCTTTGGCATTTAAAAGCAACCCAGGATCTACTGTGCACTGCTGCCAGCCCCTCCCCACCCCAGCAAGTAAGCATGTGAGAAGGGAAGGGGGAGGGGGCAGATTGAGGCAGAGGGAGAAAAAATTATTTGTGGGTGCTCCTTCCCATCAGGGCCCCACTCAATTTATCCTTACTCCTGCCTCTGCAGCACAGTCTCTCACTGTGGGGGCCCTGCCCCTTCCCTTCCACACGGACTGGCCCACTGGGCTGGGGCACATGCATGCATGCATGTGGGTACTCAGTCCCCTACCCCAGCTTCAGATTGATGCCAACAGGCTCCGAGATTTACCGCAAGAAGCTCTGAGACCTACCAGTGGATAGACTGGTTGGTGACCACTAGTATAATAGCTGATTTGATGAGAGTTAGTTTTTCATGTGACTGGCCTTTTTAAAAGTGCTTTGCAGCCATGCACGTGTGTTACATCATGGTTATAGAGTGCCTGCAGGGGCCTGATTGCATGAAAAATGTCACTTGTGTAAGCATCTATAGTTTAGTAAAAAATTCCTAACTATTTTAATGCTAATTCTGCCTTTGCATTACTTTGTGGGTAAGTAGGGGAAGATATCTTACGTTTAAATTCCCACTTATTACTGCATAACTTGCATTTTGCTAAAGTGTTCTATGACTCTTTGAGCATTGTATTAGAACAGGAAAAATATTCCTTCTGTTTCCTGATCCTCCACATAGTCCATCTCTCATCAAGTGAAATAGTAATAGATAGTTCCTGTCATTAGTAAACAGGTCTGTTGCAGCCAGGATAGGTGTGATCTGATGAGACTGTAGCATCTTCCCACTTTGCCAGTCACTATACATTTTACCACCTAACAAGAGTCCACAAACAATTTCAGCTAGGCATTCATGCCCAGGACTGTCTCAGGCGTATCTTTATTTGTGAAATATGTATCAGTTTCTTGATGTTGGCTCCTACCTCTGGTGGGCCAATCCTTTAAACAAAATCCTCTGTGGAACCTACAGTTTAACTATCATTTGGTAATAGGGGTTAGTCTCTGTAGTAACCATTCCTTCTGATAAGTTCAGCAGGGATCAAAAAGTCCCCAATTTTCATATTAAAAAAGTAAAACCCCAAATCCACATTTTTCTGTGATTAAAATGAAATATATATTAGTGGTGTTTCATTTTAATTATGGAAAAATGTGGATTTTGGGGTACTTTTTTAAATCCAAAAACTGGGGATTTTTTTTTGATTAGAGAAAATTAGGATCCCTGATGATTATGAAGTTTGCTGCTTAGAATACCCCTTCCTGTTTGATGTTTTGTTGCATTGCCTGGAGCCTCCCTTCAGAACATTGACAGTATTGTAGAATATTTATAGACTCTTTAGTTTTACAGAACCATCTGTGATATAATCTATAAGGTATGCTGTGCTTAGTGTATATTAGTATATCAGGAAGGTATGCTGTGCTTAGTATATCTGATACTAGGATTGGCTTTCCTGGGCAATACCTTATCCTCAAGCAAGAGTATCACAGTTTTGTCTGTTGCCTGTGTGTGAGCTCAGCAGTAGTGTATTTGACAATTTCTAATGACTTGTGGGTCAGATTGTATGGGCACTTTGTGCCTAGGGTGAACTGACTGAGCCATTCTATTTCAAAGAGCACAGCAGTAGCTCCTTTCCTAACCAAGTTGATCCCTGCCTGTCTCAGAGCTGTATTAGCAAATGCTGTAGGCTGGTGATTTTGTGCCAGTGCTTCTTGGAAGTTTCCTTCTGTGGAAAGACAGTGTAGAGCTAGCTGTTTTGCAGGATTGCAGTCCTTCAGGACTGGTACCACACCATTTTCTTTTTCTTTAGTCTTTCAAATGCCTATTCTTGGGTCTCTGGCCTTTTCCAGGTGGCATCAGTATAAAAACCATACTGTCTTGAAGGTTTAGATTCTTTTAATACATGCACCCAGTATCTGGTCATCCCTATGAATTGTTGGTCTTCCTTCACAACTTTTAGCATGGGCATTTCCTCAGTGGTTCTGGAGGTTTGACCAGAAGCTATCAGAAATCAATAGAATATCTGTTGTGGGAGTCCTCAGTTTTCTTCAGCTTCACTTTGTCTGCCTTCAGTCCAATATTTTTTTTTTCCCAGTGACCATTTAAGAGTTTCCACAACCTGATGGATTTTCCCCACACATAAAACTGGCAATATACCTTAGGGAATGCAAAGTGTTAGACTTACTTTTTCTTGAAACATTTCTAGGTCATAGCAACCTTTGGTGTTTTGACTTTTAAATACAATGTGGATAAATGGGCTAGCACAGAACTCAGGGTAAATGATAGGAAAGAAGAAATGAAAATAAACAACAAATTCTCAAAAGACCAATGAGAACTACCTGTTGCAATATATGACTAATATTTCCTCTTTAGGTGATTGGTTTTTAAAATTACTTACCAAAATAATTGTGATCTTTTGGAAAAAAAAGAGATTACTTTATACTATCAACATATTGCAGTGATACCCAGTAACACTGCTCAGGTTAAGAGGCATTAAGTATTTCTTGTTAGAAATCTGGGAGGGTTATATCTCAGCTTTCTCAAACTGCATCATGCTGAAACTTGACAAGTTGTCAGTGGAGAGGCAATTATTTCTACCAAAGCATTAAGACTATCACTTACATTTTTTAAAGTATTCACTGGCAGGAAAGTGTATGCATTTAATGGCCACCAATGTGTTTTCCCCACTACACAGTAAAACCTAATTGTTTATTTAAAAGCATTACATTTTGCTTGCAGTTAGCTGAGAAGTTTTAATTATGTTTTGCAATTTTGAAAAAAAAAAGTCTCAAATGGAAAGAGGTGCTATTCACAACTGAAAAATAGCCAATGGGGTCAGACCAGGGTGGTGCACTGCACTGCCACACACGGGGTGCACATGAACCTGCATGCACCCCGTACGCATTGCCCCTGGAAGATATCTTATATTTTATGGAATATGGATTGCATTATTTTCAATTTGCAGGTTCTTAGTGATTTCAAGAATAGTTTGTGTTATAGTAAGTGTGTATTTTTGGGCAGTGACTCACTTGGTCTCATGGGCAGGAAGACAGAGTGAGGGGAGACAGAAGAGGCTGCTAGGAGCAGAGCAGCCAAGATTATTAACAGACTATATCTTGGTATTTTTACACTGCAACCACCCCAAAACAATGATCCTTTTGGATCCAAGAAAGAGAATATCAGAGAAGCCCAGAGGAGTTGAGAAAGTGACTTAAAATGGCCAAAGAAGGATTGGGGGGGATCTTTCAGTTCATTTGATAATAGAACAGCGTAAAGGGTCCTTCTACATTATCAAAGGAAATGTCTCAAACAAGGTTATATATCTTGTTTTAACCAATCAAGAGGAAATGAAATGCAACCAGAAAATTAAAACAACATCATATTCTAGTTATATTGCTTGCATGAAATAAGTTGGTGGACCCAGTACAGTTTCTAATATTGGGGGATCCTCCAAACAAGTCACAATGAACTAGCATTAGTAACATGGAACACACTTTTCTTGTCCCCTCCCAAAATTGTTAAAATTACATAAACTTTCCTATTTTGCACTGAGGCGAAGCTGAGACTTCTCAGAGCTTATCTGTGAAAAATCATAGAAGGAAAAGGAGGGCCCCCAGAATACCTATTTCTATTCTAGGTTTATTCTTTATTAGGGTACTTGCCTGGGGTATAGGTAAAGTTGTCTGGTACTGATACTGGTTGACACTTGAAACACAGTTTTTCACATGCCAGAAAAGTGTTCTAAACCCCACAGTTTTGGCCACTGTGGGGTTGTTTTCTCTCATCTTTCATTGGGTCAGAGAAAGAAAGGGCTGAGCCACACAACACATTTACGGAGTATAATTTACAATGATTTTGTACACTGATGCAAATTACTGAAGGATCCAAAGTGCAGAGGTGAGCAGTTTACCCAAGCATGGCAGACTACATGCTGATGTTGCTGTGCCTTACTACTTGGTGGTAAGGGAGCACCCTCTTAAATCTTAGGGTGAGATTACATATTACAATTGGTTCATGTTAAAAGCGCTTAAAACTTGAATGATTGCACTTCAAGCTCATTAATTAGTTTTACTTGCTCTCTTGGCATCTTAAAGTTATGCCACTTAAGGCAAGGGTTATCGTTGAGCTGTGCTAGGCAGCTTGATTTAGCTTGACTTCTAAATGTTCCACTGAGATAAGGGACAGAACAGCCAACAGAGCAGCAGCTGGTGAGTGACAAAAGGGAGAAAGTGGGGGAATGGAGAAGAGGAGCTGCAAATACACATTCGCATACACATACAACCAGAGAACACGTACATACACATCATGTGTGCTCGCATGCATGCATGTATGCATACCCAGGATACACACACATGCCCCACGCACATGCGTACACACACATGCATACCCTTGCAAATACAGGCATCCAGTACATGCGTGCATACACACATGTGCACACATGTACATATGCATGTGCTCTGGGGCTGGGGGACTGTGTTTGTGCATGTGTGCACTGGGGTTGGGAGGCTGTGTGTTCATGTGTGTTCTGAGGCTGGGAGAGCATGTGTTGTATGGAGCTAAGTGAGCAGGAGGGGCACAGAGCAGACTTGTCTGCTTCTACCCATGCCCTGGCTTGCCAGCCCTCTAGCAGCAGGTCAGAGCACTGCACATTACAGAGAGTTTTAACCCTGAATGTTCAACTGCTTACAGCATGTGCTAATTTTAACAGTGACTTAACATTCCTTATAGTTAGCATCTTGTAAGCAGATGCTTATACTGGTGTTTTTTTATCCTTGACTCTTGTTTGTAGAGGCAACTCTAGGCTGCAGTGGTTGAAGTTGGTATACATCTGCATTAGCTGAAGTTGCTTGGTATGTTGTCTATCCAATCTTTGTTTATACTAGTAGAAAAATCAGTTATACTGTTATTAAGTATGTGGTGTGTGCTGACCTAGGAAATAACTCTGTATCTTGGTAAGTAGGGCACTTGCTTTGTATTTGGTATTCCAGGTTCAAGTCCCAGACCTGTCCTTCTGTCTTCTCCTTGAGTAACAACAGAATCAGTCTTTCTCTCCTCTTCTGTTCCACTTTCTGTTAAGCAATTAAATAAGCATTGGGCCAGGCACCGAGTGTTTCTAACATCCTGGATAAATAAAGTAATCATTGAACTATTAGTTATCCTAATAGCTCTCCTTCTTTTCTCTCTGGCTCTGACTGGAAACTCCATGCTGAAACTTAGACAATGTTGTGAAAGCGGTGCATTTTGATCATAAGTTTCAGTTGCTATTTTCCAACAATTTTCCTTGAAGTTTTTGTAGAGATGGCAAGACCTGATATAATACAACCCATTTCCATTTTACAGATTTTTAAGGTTATATACATTGATTGATTTACTGGAATATATACTACTTTCCCTCCTGAATGTAAATGAAAAGAAATAGCAAATGGTAAGAGCAATTATACTTCTATGTTAATACTCTCGAAAGTTTGGGTGACAAATGGCCTTGACTGGCAAAGGGGTGTGCCTTCATACAATATCTATTTTTATTCCCAAAGTATTTCTGGATATAACCTTTTTAAATAATTATAGTAGTGGCCAAAATATGCTCAGTGCTGTACACTATGTAGAACACTGAATCCTTGTTTCTAATCTCAAAGAAATAAAGCATGGGGTAATAAGATGCAATATATATACAAAATAGGGCTGTGGCTGACACAGCTGGTGGTAATTTCAAAGACTAAAAACTCAGCTGTAAGACAATTTCTAACGGTTTTTTTTTTTTTATTCAATAGCTATACTTAAGTCCTGCGGAGAAGAGAGATCAACTTCTTAAAGATGAGGAAGAGCTGTCTTAAAATAGTAGAGAGGTCTTAGAACAACAGAGGTCATAAAGTGTTCAGATTCATGGTCTTTACAGTGCCTTGGGAGAATGTTCTGCTGAATTCATATAGCCAATTTGGTCTGTGCAGACACATTGGAACATAGTATAGAACAGCTCTAGGGATTGTTGCTAAGCCAATTTACAGTTGTCAGACCCGCTAAGAACTCATCCGCACACTTGAAAGAAACAGGATAGATATTCCTTAACATATTTCCTTCCCTCCCAAATTCTGTTTTGCTATACTTTCCCTTCCCACCCCACCCCTTTTGTGCCCCAAACAGCCACTCTAAATTGTATACTCTTCAAGGATCTTTTAGTTTCTTTGCATGTGTACAAACTTTTGCTGCACCCAGTCTGTGATCATGTGACCTGCATTAAGATGTATGATTGTAGACTGGGAGTGGTGTGTACTGTGCAGGTGCTAGGAGCCACACAGGGAACCTGTAAGTCAGGGTGAAAGGAGGGGTGGGCGGGATTGGGGGCTGGGAGGTAGTGAGTCTGTATGGAAGTGGGGTTTGGAGGTCCAGGGGGAGTTGGTGGGTCCACAGGGGAATTGTCTGTTCTGGGCTAAAAATAACTTGGTCAGAGTCAAGGGGTAGAAAGAGCCTCATGGCTGGGGTCAGTGGTTCCCAGCCCCAGGTCTTCATTCCAAGCCTGTGCAGGTATTTGCTGGATCGGGCTAAACTATTCCTGATCTAGGGTGGCTCACCTCCTCAGCTGAACTAATTTAGATTAGGTCCACTATTTTTTTTGTCCCTATTTAAACACCCCCGAACATCTGCCGCAATGGGCATTTTGATCGAACTAATCCTGGTGTGTCTGTTGCCTATTTAAATGTGATGTTTGTACATACCCTTTTACTTTCTTTGTTTTAACTATGATGATGAACTCCTATAAAGAACTTGCTGTTGCACATTTATTTTGGTCAGTTTCCCAAATAAAGAATATACTTTGGCAGGTTCCCCTGTTATATAGAAATAACAGGCGTAGCAGGTAACGGAGTTAGCAATCTCCCAGAAAATATTGCCCCATGTTGTATAGGGTGCCTGGGTAGGTCATGTTGCTTCATGTGAAAGTCTGAATATACACAGAAAACATATCCCTGACGCCACCTCTGAGTCATTTCCTTTGGTGTACTGCATCTTTCTTTGATGTGCACATTTCACCTGTGCCCAGGTGAGCATGTGATTTTCTATTTGCCATTTGCAACTGGAATAAACCTATATGCAGACATTTGTGTTTAGGCTCCGAGTGATTTGTGCAAGGGAGCCAGTGACAGAAACTAAGATTAGACCTCAAGAATTTTTGGTTTTGGATCCATTCTTAGTCCCCCTAAATTTCATAGTTTCATAGT
>NW_017728907.1:1854275-1863631 GCF_001723895.1 Crocodylus porosus | reverse complement strand
CTCTCCTCCGCTCTCCTCCACTCCGGGTCCAGAAAGGAGGCACACGTGTGGGAAGGGCACACGTGCGCCTGTGTCCCTCCTCTCCCCACTGCTCCTGGCCTCCAAGTCACTTCCTCCCTGATAGGATGCCTTTTTTAAAACAACTAGAGTTTAATCCAGGTTTTTGTCTACAATTTTCAAAGAAAAATTTAGTTTTCAGTAAGCCAAGCACAGACCTTAACAAAAATTTACATTACCATTGGGCACCATGTACAAATATGGTGTATACAAGGATTTTGATTAGAAAAAGCCTAATGTGATCATATGATAAATTTTTTATTTTTTTATTTCTACAATTCCCACTAGTGAAAAACTGGAAGTGAGAAGATAGAGTGAGAGGGAAAACAGAAACTCTGCAGTAATATAATTTCAGAATGCATAGCAGAAGTTCACACTTTCTTCCTCTTTCACGTCCTAACACTTTTGAGTTGAACTGTTAATTAATCTTGCACCTTTAACTCTTGGCATTAGGAGTTTTGGTGTGTCTGTTGCACTGGGAAAATCCAGTGCCTAGTGTGAAAAAGGTAAAGGGAAATGCCACGGTGTCTTACAGAAGTTCTTGCACCGCTCCTTCCCCTTTGACACACTAGATAGAAGGCATGTATCTAAAATGTCTCCATTGGTACACAGTAGCATTTTTAAGTGAATTTCTATTGCAAAAGGTGACTATGTACACATGGCATCTGCTTCCTCAAGAGAAGTGTAGTCAGTTGTAGCTGCTGACTTTAGTGGCAAGAATAAGTTTTAATTGTTTAATTCTGTCTTGCAAAGCCAGCACAACAGAAATAGAGTACTATTCTGGTTGGGCAGAAATAACAGAATTGTTAGATAACAGTCAAAATTAGCTCAGATCTAATATGGTTAAATATATGTGCATATTTACTCATATATGGTTAAATATATGGTTAAACCATATTTGATGCACAAGAACTTGCTACTGGTTTCAGATGTAAGTTTTTTAATATTGTGGTGGCGTTGGGTTGATCTTGTAGCTTTAATGGCCTGGGAAAAATATGAGAGGAAAGGATTTTTGCAGGTACTATCTTTTTATTAGACCAGCTGTACAGTTGCGAAAGATATAGATACGTTTTTAGGTAGGAAGTGCCTTTTCTTAGGTTCCAGATGGAAGTGACTGGAGGAAGGGTACTTCATACCCTAAAGCCTGTCTATAGTTCTCTTAATTACACAATTGATCCAATAAAGGATATTTCCCACAAAAATCTTTGCCTCTTGCATGGCAGAGTTTAGCCCATAGAATTTTAATCAGTGATAACCTAGCATGACAACAGGGCAGGCCCTATGAGGAGAGGCTACGGGACCTGAACCTGTTCAGCCTCCAAAAGAGAAGGCTGAGGGGGGATCTTGTGGGCGGCTAGGGTCTGGAACCAGCTTCCAAGAGAAGTGGTGCAGGCTCCTACCCTGGGGGTGTTTAAGAGGAGGTTAGGTGAACATCTTACTGGGGTCATTTGACCCCAGTACTCTTTCCTGCCATGGCAGGGGGTTGGACTAGATGATCTGCTCAGGTCCCTTCCGACCCTAGAACCTATGAAACGATGAAACTATGATTTTCAGATCCTAGATTGAATTTACAGGCCTTGGAGTTAGAAAAGGAATGCTGGTAGTCTGAACAAAATAGACCTCATAAATAAGAGGTAAAAAATATTGAACACACATGATAACATTTTTAATTCTCTACATTTGCTTTTGTAAAGGGGATATACTGGGTCAGCAAACTGTGTGTAACTCAAAAATGAGAGAGGCTTAGATTTCAGATAGTACAAATATTGAGAGAAAGGCACGTGGACAGTATTATGTTATTTTCCTGGATATCGTGTGAATCTTGGAGTCACACATGTCCAGTATGTTTTACAGTAGTCCTAAGCAATAGAATATTTCTCTGACCAGAGAGCTGCAAACAGTTGCCTTCCAGTGAGCTTGTGTTTACTGAATGCATTTTAGGTCTAATCCTTAAAACACACCCTTGGGCAAAGACTTTTCTAGTATAGGCTCAGCTGGTAGTGCTTTTCTATCAGTGGACAGTCTCTGCATGCAGCAATTTGAAAGTCAAGTGGCATGCTTTATGTACACAGTTGCACTGTGACTCAGGATCATTTGCGTGGTGACTTCTGTCTTTCCAAACATGTTTTTCCCCATCCCTGCTCTCACCCCAGTGCTACGGGTGATAACAGAATTGATGTGTTTCCTCATTAAACAAGAAGATATCAGTCTTTATGAAGTAGCCTAGAATTCCAAGGATCATCCTAGATCATGCCTTTTGTGGCTTTTACAATGCTTAGCAAAGCTTAAATCTTTTTAAAGATTAAAAGTCTCTGAATCCCTACTTTTTCTCAGCTTTTTGATACAGCATTGTGGATAAGCCTTGATCTTATGGGACAGAAGACAATGCAACTTAGCCTGGAATGGATTGATCGATTTGATCGATCTATCGATCAAATCTATCTATCTATTAAAGGAACACAGTCTTCTGGGTTTTATAAAGGGATCTTCCTTTATGTGTTGGTATGAGAGAAGAGACTTCCATTTGCCTTGAGAATCTTGTCTCATCATACCTCCCATACTTGCTTCTTACCAATAAATTATCACCCCATATGAAGAAAAATATTGACTTAATCATACCAAAAGAAATAACTGATTAGACTTTTTCCTAGGAAAATGGACATGCATTGTAAAGTCGGGACATGTTATATTTTTCACTAGAAGTGTAACTAACATAGAGGCTAGAGACAGACATTCAAAAAGCCTGAGCCTGAATTGATTCAATCTTTGCGAGTTAGTCTAACCTGCAAAGCTTGAACTGATTTGGAGATGGATAGACATTCCCTTTTCATTCCAGAGATGCAGGCACTAGGGCTGCACATGGCTGCAGTGGCTCAGGCTAAAAGCCAGGGTCTGCTAGAAAAGCCCTCCCTCCCCTTCCAAACTGCTGAGCTAAGGAGGCCATGGCCAGGCCCTGTGGCAGGATGCTCTGTTTAGGGAGGGGTTCCCCATCTCACTGGTCAGAGAGGGAGGCAGCAGGGAGTTACACAGGGAGCACTTATCACCCCATCAGCAAAACAAAAGGAGCTATCATTAGTTCAAACTCTTCTTAAACAACTGTTTCCAAGAAAGGAATGGAGGGACATTGCAGCTACCTATGGATTAGATCCAAAGAGCCCTAAGCCAACATAGTTCTGTATGGCTTTGTCCTGTCTCCCACAGCACGGAACAAAGCCAGTATGTGGTATGTTAGGTAATGCTGAGAGGTGTCTATGTAAGGCAGAGGGGAGTGGGGAATCCCTGCTGAAGCAAGGAGTGGTGAGGGGGTGGGAGGAGCAGGAGGAAGGCAGGCAAACCCTGCTGTATGTGCAGCCTCTGCCAGAACTGCAGCCAGGGAGCAAAGGGGAGGGGCCAGCCCAGCTCTCTGGAGCAGATAGCCCTACCCAGCCTGGAGAGCATGCTGGGATGCTGGGGGACTCTGACCAGGAAGGGGTCTGGGACAGACATTGGGAAAACCAGTTTGACCCAAATCAGTTAAATCTGATACTACATTAAACCAGGTTTATCTCAAACTGGTTTAATCCATTTTCAAATTGGTTTATGTGCACTGAACATCTGTTCTGTTCCAGGTTTAAACCAGCTTCTGATTACCTAGAATGGGGCATAAGCCCTAAAGGGGTGATTTAGAGCAGTGGTTCTCAACCTTTTTCACACTGGGACTCATTAGTATAATTATCAGCTTGCCATGACCCACACCTTCACGGTCCCAGACCCACAGAGTCTCTCTTTCTCTCTCCCTTCTTCCTCTTCAGCTGCTTTACATGGCCCTGCTGTGTGCTTGCCATGCCCTCCTGCTGTGTGCTGGCTCCATGCAGCCTTGTAGCATTTCCCTCAGACCTCTCCATGACTGTTTAAAATCTTTTTGCAACCCACTTTTGGGTCATGACCCATGGGTTGAAAAACATTAATTTAGGGGGATGTCAGCAGCATCCTGTAGCACACCACTCTCAGCACCCCCAGTCTCCAGCTTTTGTACCCCCTCCCAACTGTCTGGCACTTGATGGCATATGTGCCTAGGGCCTTGAAATTTCTGCTTTTCATAGTTAATATATTTTCATATTAAACTCCTAATATTTGCCTGACTTTGCAAATCCTTGCGCAGTTGTACTGCAGGGAGATCAAGGGTTATATTTCATTATGTGTATAGTTGTGTGGACATGAAAAAAGCTAAGTGCTGAGAGAAATCCTGTATGCTGAATCAAAATAAAATTGAGCACAATTTCTCCCTGAGTTCAGTTATACACAAGGTAAATCCTATTCCTTTTCCTCCGGATGCAACTATCTTGCTGTCCTTGGCTTTTGCACAAAAGGTTACTTTAGGAATGCCCCTTCCTATTCTTGGCACTATTGCAAGAATCAAGGGACATGCAATTAATGATCATGAATAAACTCTGGAGCTTATTGCTCTGGAGGTTATTGCTCTGGAGCCTGGTTGGAGCAGCATGGGCTGGCAGGGGACCTGGGGGGGTCAGTCTACGAGCCCATACTTGCTTGGACAAGGCTCCATGTACTGTGGAGTGGATGGCTGAGGCACAAGGGTGCTTCAGTGCAGGGCTAGCCAGCAGGCAGCCCCTGTGACGAAGCACCCTTGTGTCCCAGCCAAACCCTCTGCAGCATACGAAGCCCATTGGAGCTGCTCTGGATTGGCTGCTCCGACCAGGCTCCATGTACTGTGGAGCAGCTGACTGGGATACAAGGGTACTTCAGTGCAGGGCCTGCCTGCCAGCTAGCCCTGCACTGAAGCACCCTGTGCCCCAGCCAGCCAAGGCAGCATCTACACGTGCACTACTATACATAAAAAAAAAAAATCTCCAGAGCACGTTAGGGCTTGTATTTGGAAATTCTAACATGCTGAGGAGTTCATTAGTTTCATGGGGTGCTTGTACACATGATGAAATTGGTCTTTAAAGTGGCTTAATTGCCCTTTTGCACTGTTTAATTGCATCACTGTTTACACCTGCAGCGGTGTTTTTCATTTTAATTTAGTTATGCTGTACTCATGCAGTGGTTTATTTCACTTTAAATGACTTTGCTATGTAGGGAAATGAAACACATCGGATATATTTTAGTTTGCTACATAACAAATTGCAGCAATTCATCCAGAGAATACAGCGGGGATGGTGTATGGGGAGCTGGGAGCCCAGGTGTGCTCAGGAAAGGTCAGGCTTGGCAGGCTTCCAGCACCCCATGCACCATCCCTGCCACCTTCTCTGGCTGCCAGCACACCTGACCGCCAGCACACCTGACCGCCAGCACACCAACCCACCCTCCTACCACCTTCCCGCACTGCCCCAGGGACAAGCCAGCCTGTTCCCGGGTGGTTCCAGGCAGCAGGAAGGAGATGGGGATGGTGCACAGAGTGCTGGAAGGCCACCGAGCCCAAGCTTCCCCAAGCAGGCCTGGACTTCCAGTGCCCCATGCAGCCAACTGGTTGGCAGCACCTGGCCCAAACCATTGGATTGGGCCAGGTACTACCTGTGACCTGGGACAGCACCTGCCCAGTAGCAGGCCACCTGGGTGGTCCTAGGGGGTGCTGCCACCATGGACAGAAGGTCTGGGGCTCCCCTCAGGTCAGGGGATGCTCAGCTCACTAGAGCTTGGCCACTGGCTCTGGGAGAGGTAGGTAGGCTCTGGGAGAGAGAGAAAAAAAAGAATCAGTCCCCTCACTAATTTTTTCTTTTTTTTTCCTCAGCAGAGCTTGCCCACGCAAGCTGTTGCCAGATTGCACAGCCCCTGAACTACAAGGGGGCCTGGTCCTTTCCTTCGTGGTGGCAGCACCCTCTAGGACTGCCCAGGTGGGGTGCTAGTGGGCAGGTCATGCCTGCAGGGTGCCAGTGCCATGAAGGGAAGGACTAGCCTCCCCCAACAGCTCGAGCCTGCTGGCAGCTTGCCCCTAAGCTGCGGGAGAGGTGAGCAGGCGCTTTAAAAAAAATATCCAGTCCCTCACTTTTTTTTTTTTTTCTGGTGGACCCTGCCTGCTGTGGTGGGAGTGGGGTGGTGGTGAGCTGATGGGGGCCATCACTGTTCTGTCACATTGACTTAAGGCCCTAAGTTGAAACACTGGGTTTTTAATCGATACAATTAAAAACCCACCGTTTCAATTTAGGGAGAAGCAAACCCCTGTCATGTGTGCAAGCAACCATGCGTCCTAATAGGGGCTCATATGTAGATTCCAAGACATTTACTGCATAGTTAATCAGTCACCTGTGTCGTAAACATCACTGCTCGCTATCTTTTGCTCTTAGTTTCCAGGTACACTCTACAAGTTTGGATCACCTTCCATGTGTCTGCCACCCTTCATCCTCCTGAGCCTTCTATATTGTAACTGTGGAAGCTCCTATTTCTTTGTCATACCAATGAGTCACAAAGTATCATTTAAAGCAAGAAAATACAGGCTTGGAAAGGGAATTTGTCATGCATAAGAATGCTTATTTTACTCTTAAAAAGCACAGGAGACTTACAAATTATTGGAAAGTGCTGGTCCATGCTTCCTTTGTTAGTTCAGAATTTGATTCTAATCCAGAAGGCACAATCCCTTCTGCCATCAGTGTTTCCTTTTCGGCCTTCTGTTTCTAACAGTAAAATGGCTCTGCTGGGTTTTAGAACAGTCTCTGTCACCTCTGGTTCAGCTGGTCAAGCAGAAACACTGTTATTCTCCTAGCTATGTGCTTAAGCCTGGTAATTCCAGCCCCTTTCTGGGTGAAGTTGCACATTACACTTGGACCATACTAAGGGCACTTCAAACGCAAGCATTCATATGATAAAGCTTGTTAACTCATGGTAAGTGCATTCTGAGTGTCTCAAAGTTATGCCACTTCAAGTGACAACTAACTCTGGACCATGCTGCCTAGCTCGTGCTAGACCAGATTCAATCTGATCCACAAAGATAAAATGAGCAATTTACAGTCCTCCACCACCCCAGGATACACTGCTTCCAGTTTGCCACACATGCCCCAGAGTAGGGCGAGAGCCCACGCATCCTGTCTCCTAGCCATGCTGTTTATTGCCAGTCCTCTGCTAGGAAATCAGACCTGTGCAAGCAAGGAACAGTATTCATTTTAAATGTGCATCTGCTCACAGCACTTTCTAACTTTAACACCACTTAGCATCCCACAGATTTAGTATGGTCTAAGGGTAATATGTAGCTTCTTTTTCTGCAGACAGGTTTCTGTGAAGAGACTGTATTCAAAGTCAGTCGCTCTGCTGGTCACAAATCCACCCTTCCACAGGAGTAAAACCATTCACTCTTGATGGCCCTTGATTGGTCTGTCATTGCCTTCCACATAGCCTGCCCTAAATGTCAAGTTGCTCCTACAGAATGAATGCTCAAAGCCCTACTAAGGATTACATTCAAAATAGAATGGAATTATGGAATTCATACGTTGACACAGACATATTCCCCAGACTGTCATACCTGTGTATAAAAACTAATAACATAGGACACCCTGCAGTTTTTTTTGGACTGGCGGAGTTTATTTTTATCTCTGTAATTGGGATAAGATAGGGAAAATTGGTATTCGTTGCCATTCAGCTTCCCCCTGAACTCCCTGGTGGTCAAGATTTAGTTCACTTGGTTATAATCTTATTATATTTACTTATATTCTGTCTCCCCTTCTTTATTTAGCTAGAAGTCTCATCCTGCATTCAGAAAAGAAGATATTTTAAAACATCATGAGGTGGTGTTTTGTTAGACAAACTTTGGACCTAGAATATTTATTATACATAATTCTTATTCCTTTCTCATTATTATAATATCTGAGTGTCTTTCAATGGTACATTTAGAAAATGCAGCTAATATGGATCATCTATTTTTTTTTTTTGAAGTCATTCTTTTCCTAAGGAGAGATTTGCATGGGCTGTGTGATCTTTGTTTTAATGTGGTTTTATTTCAGGATTTGGTGATGGTCTTTTTTCTTCTTCCTTTTTTTCTGTTTTTTTTTTTTTAAACTAATGTTGCCATATGCTTGTTCGAGAAGGCAGGCTGAAGAAATGTACCTTATACCTGTTTGTTCAGACACTGGTATGGTTTGTGATCATCCTTAGTTCCTATAGAAGCACTTTTTTCATGAAGGCCAATCCAAGAAACTTTGTCTCCTATACAAATATGTGTTTCCCCCATATGACAGAAATTTCCATTCTGCCTGGATAGTAGAGCTGATGACCAATATAATCCTTCCAGAGTTTTTAGATGACATGGGCATGGCCCATTGAATACCTACTAAATACCTGGTAGATAAGAATTGAACCCTTGACTTAACTTGCTGTTTCTATACTATGTCCACCATTGTTACTAATATCAATAAAACAAGTTTGTCAAGAAAAAAAGACACTGAAATGACATTCTTGATTCACTTATCTAAGAGTAACAGGATTTGTTTGAAAATAATTTTTATTGGACTCACCTCTTCTTGAGGTTATCTGAGTTCATTTTGTGCTTTACAGCTTCTCTAGCATCTTTCCCAACTACATATTTGGTCCAATAAAAGATATTACTGAACAAGTCTTGCATGAACATGGCCACAACAATACTACTGCAGTCTTTTAGGGGTAGTCAAGGGACCAGCTATAGTCAGTTATCTACTGGAGGTGATTTCAACTACAGGTCCAGCAAATTACAGTGGAATCCTTTTGAATACTTGACCATAATTAGGGGTAGATTGTATACTGAATAGTTTTCCTCTTGCAAGTTTTATCATCTGAAAATATTTGTAATAATTTGAATGCTCACTTCTGAAAGTGAAGGCTTCCATGGCTTATACTCAAAATACTCTCTGCTTGAATCAGTGATAGGAAATCTCAGAATTGGCTTAGAGGCTAAATTTACACTACCATATTGCTTTTTTTGTTTGGTTTATTTATAATGGGTTTTCTGGGCAAATTTAAAAAGGGCTTCTTATCTCTGCATAGTGAACTGCTCATATATAGCATAAGATAATTATGTTGGGGCACCAAGACCCATGATGGATTTCTCTGAAAAGCATGTTCAATACTCTAAAAATACAGCATTTAAAATTACTGTAGAATTCTCTTCTTTGAAATATAAGTTGTGCAGAGTGGTGAAGATGTGTTAGCATGGCTTAGACCCATTTGGTGTGGTTTGGGTCAGAGGAAATTTGTTTCTGGTGATGAGATTAGTGAAGTTTGGTGCTTGTTTAAAGGCTAGGATGGGTAGTTCTGGAAAGAGCTCTTTAAGAATTGGGTCTTCTTCTAGAACAGGTTGCAATTGTTTGAGGATTTTCTGTATAGGTTCCAGGGAAGGA
>NW_017728907.1:1839073-1853660 GCF_001723895.1 Crocodylus porosus | reverse complement strand
AGTGGTGAAGGTGGCGGCATGGGGTTGTACCTCTCGCTGCTGCCGCACAGGCAGGGGACTCGTTGCCAGGGAAGTATGGAGCTCGCAGTGGCAAGCAGCTTTCCTGTATGGCCCCACATACTGCATAGGACGTGTCTGCAGCACAACATACTGTACAGCTGCACTCTAACGGACATGGCTTTTAAGTTCTTCTAAAATACTATGCAATCCTTTGAGTCCTGTTCTGTGCCTTCATGAACTCCTGTAGTTGAGTGACAAACTAAGGCATAGTGATCTTTGTTTTTACATTGTCGACATATCTCTCCCTTAGCAGAACACTTGGCATAGCCATGTCTGGGGATTTTTACCACATCTGCAGCATTGGCCCTGTTTCCCAACTGGTTGTTGCTGTGGGTGCTGGTGGGACCATTCTCTTTGTTCATTGTCCATGTTAATTCTATTTATTTTGTAGTTTCTTGACAATGTGCATTAAATCCATATTAGCTGATGTCTGATAGAGCTTGGAATTGCTTCTGATTTCCCTTTGTTTCTGCTTAACTAATTCTGATTAGCAGGCTTGTGTAATAGCCTTCTATAGTATTAAATCAAGTTCCAACTGTAGTCTTCGTGAGAGCTCTTCATCATGTAGACCCACAACAAATCACTCCCCAATTAGTTCTTCCTGGCGCTACCCATATTGGCAAGATTCAGACAATGTACACAAAGATGTAATAAAGCTGTGTACAGGTTCTGAATGCCTCTGTTTATTGGGATTGAATCTAGCTCCTTCATAAATCATATTTCTTTTGCCCCCCAAATGTTCAGTTAGTGCCGCTACCGCATTGGGCTACTGCTTTTTCTTTGCATTTGTAACAGGTAGTGACATCACAATTTCATTAGCCTGATCCCCCATTGAGTAAATGAGAGTACTTGCTTGGTAAGATTCGGACTTTCTGTCCAAACCTGACATACCTCTGAAGCAGTTAAAAAGTCTGATCCATCTAGGCCACATTCCAGGAGATTGGAAATCAGACTCTTCTGGTGGTGTAACTTTGACTACCCACTTTGTCTCTGTAGCCAGCCTCTGCTCTGAGCTGGATTCAAATGGAGCTTGGTACCACCCAGTTGCTGACTGGTGTTTGTGTTCCTGTTGGTGGTGGGATTCAGCTACTCCTGATACCATGCGCTATCTCATATAACTCAGGAAGAGTCAGGGAGACTTCTTGCTCTCAGAAGGGCTTTATTGCAACAATTCACACACACACACAAATGGCTGAAAACTTTCTGTTGATATCCTCACATCAACCCTCAGGATGGGAGTTAGCCCTTGCTACTACATCTACCACTGCAACAACAACAACAACAACAACAAAAAGAAAGAAAGAAAACAGCAGCTTTCTGGGTATCCACAAAACCAAAACCAAATGGGACCCAAAATCATCCCTGCCCCAGGCAAATTTAAGTCAATGCAAAGAAATGGATGCTTGTCTACCTGCATACCAGGGCCCTTCTTGTCATCTCCTCCCTGGCTACACAGCAACATGCCTGGGAAGTCCTCTCCCTTCTTCAGTCAGCGTTAGACTGATTGCTGACCTGAGGACAGCCATCTTATATTGCTAAGCTCCTCCCCATCTGGCCAGTTCAACCTATTATGCCATGCACACCCAGGGGTGTCTCATGGGTGTCTTCACCTTCTTGATGGGTTGACACACTTGCTGTAGGGCCTCTGGTGATCTTAGAAGCACTGTCATGACTCCCTATATTCTCTGCCTGTAGTTCCCCTCTCTGAGCCGTAAAGGGCGTCTAGCCTTTAAGGGTCCTCACTGGCCCTGTTTCACACCTTTCTCCCAATAACAGTGTGAGGGTTCCCTGTTACACACACATCCCTACATCTTGTCTTTTTTAGCAGCTGGGGCTTACACATTTACCAAAGCCTGATTAAACAATACTTTATCTCTCAGCTTTCTTTATTCATTCTTGGCAACACTTATTTTAATTCTAGCCTAAGTAAGCAGAAGTTATTAACATTCACGGAAGGTATCATCTGATAGATAAATTCCCTGGTTGGCTTCTGCCAATAATGCACTGTCTTGACTAGGTGCTGTATTTAAACATGTCCCATGTACTTGTGGTTTCTAGTCTCTTCTTTCAAAATACTTTCCAGATTACCCTATATTTAACCTCTAAGAGTACCTCTTTACTCATCATTACAGATATAAAAGATGGCATATTTCAGCCTTAATCAGGGTCAGCCAGCCAGCCACAAAACTGAAAGTGAATTTCTTTTGTAGATATAATTGTAGAAATAGAACAATAGCATAATCTAATCCACTTGGTATTCTAAACAATTAAAGTCACTTTCTTAAGAAGAGACTGCTGAAAGCTCAGAATTTGAAATAGCAAGTATTACTTTACACTCTGATTATTGAAAACAGCCTCAAATATAGAACAGCTTATTTCCTGAAGCAAAATGCGTATCTTGGCTGAGAATAGTATTATATATATGTACGTAGGATTAAGTTCTGATCTATGATGTGCCAATATGCACAGAAAAGTGAGACAATTGTATTGGCAGACCCTTCTCTTATGAGCAAATAGCCTGGAGGGATGTTATCTCCTGAGTGGCACCAAAGATGGCTATTTTATGCACTTGCCTATACATTGTTTTCTCATGTGGTGTGGCATCCAATTTCAGGGGCATACATCCTTTTCTGGTGGCTGATTTCAGGTTATCATGTAAGCTCTTGTCATCACTTGTTCTGGGCACATACATATTGCTTCTGTATAGCCAAATCCAGCAAATTCCTAGTGACTAGATCAGGAACAGAGGTGGGTATCTTGATACTCTTCTCTGATTCACTAAAGTAAATCAGGAGCAAATCAATTTTATATCAGTGAAGTTGCACCAGCATAAAACTGGTGTGAGAGAAGAATTAATATAATTGACTTCAATAAGATTTTAGATTTCATCTGTGATGATTTGCATTCTCTTAATGACCACATCTACTAGACTGGCTTTCACACCATATTCTTTTTTCATCATGTACCTAACAATTCATAACCAGGGTGGCTGTAATCAAAGCTGTTGGGAGAAATTTAACTGATTCTATAAAAACTGAAGTTATTGATAACATAGTTATTTAATTATATTATGTTTTTGCTTGTGATGAAGTTCTATATATCTCACAGTTTAGAAGGTCAGTTTTCCTGTCGTCTTCTTTTCAAAAGGTGGGACTTAGCCTTGAAGGTGGGGAGATACTTTTTTGCTATCTGCTACAGTTGAGATGGGAAGATAAACTTGAGGAGTAGCAAACATTTGTGACTGCATCGTTTATGGGATACTTTAACATTATTATACTCAGAGAATATGTTTTTCATTGTATGTTTTCAGAGTTTATTCATTTACTCCTTACAGATGTTACATTATGTAACACACGTTGACTGTCCATGTTTTTTATGGCTGACAGTCATAATATATAAATAAGTTTCCCTGATTAAGAGTATCATTCTTCTAGCCATTTTTTCAGTATTGACCCTTCTGTCACCTAATCCTTACTCCACAAAGGAGTTGTTTTTTTGTTTTTTTGGGTTTTTTTACATAGGTAAAAAAAGTCATTGGTCCTTGCACTTATGTATGCTATGCTTACTTGGGTCTTCTGCATTTAATATGTCAGTGAAGTTTAATATTTTCCCCCAACATTCCTTGTTTACAGCAATTATAATAATGCAAAAGAAAAAGAAAACACACCATTTTAGCCTACGTTGCTTGAAAACAAGGTCAACTATCACGCTATATACTACAGTGTCCACTACAAAATAGACACATTGAAAAGTAGCTCTGTTCGGTGCATTTTGGAAGCAGTTTGTGAACTTTCAGCCATTTTGCTTCATCTTTAATAGATTTATATTTCTGTTGTGACTGAATGGCTTTCCCTGTCAAGTGTCTTGTGGCATATAAATGTTCAATAGCACTCAAGCCTCATGTTATAAGAGACAGTTTTCTAGCATGTAAGCAAGATTTCTGATACCTTGGATAACAGAGGTGCCCAATTCCAAAGCTAAGCAATGTGTCCGTTGTCAAAGGCTGCTTCATTTAATTCATTAGTAAAAGGAAAAGTCTATGGATGGTTGTTTTGTTTTTTTTTTAAATTCAAAGTAATGTACAAGTCACAGAGATTTTTGAAAAGTTGAGACTGGCATTTTTATGGTTTGTGATTGAGGAAGATAACTTTGCTGGCAAAAGCAGTCCTAGGATGATTGGATCTATTAGTCCAGATCTTTGCTGTCACATTGTATCACAATGGTGTGTTCTTAAGTCCAGTATCTGTCATTTGTAAAACTGCCAGGATCTTAGTGCATAAAACATCAGTACAATATTTCTGGGGATACTGCCAAAGGGAACTGCTTCACGCATCTGGCCCTCTTCCTATTCCCTGATTGGTGATTTCTGAGATCTGTGCTGGAGGTTGGCCCAGCTAATATACACATCTCTGTGCCCAGTGAGTTTTGAGGCATTGTAGGACAGATTTTGCTTGTCCAAATTATTTCCAGATGAGTAGGTAGCAGCATCTTTCATGTCATCCTTCTAGAATGATATCCCGATTAGCTAACTGGTATGCTTAAACTGTAAAACCCCTTTAAAGAGATCTGTTATACTGGTGGGCTGAATTAACTGCTGCTGATGGTCTACAGACGGAGGATGGAAAATGCGTCAGAACTCATTTTTAAATAAAAAAGGAATAATCACAACACTTTGGACATTGCGCTGGGAAAATCAATGTAATTTTTTTTCTTTATTATATATCATGATGTTATTTACTGGTTTGATTAATTTAAATGAGGGGTAGAAGGATGAAGGTGGTCAAAGGGATTATGGCTGATTCAGCAGAACATCCTGGAAAAGCAGTTCTTGCTACCCTTTGGAAAGGGGCAGTGTGGGTTCCAGAGGCATAACTAGGCACCTCTGTACCCTAAGTAGCAGTGATTCATGGGGTGACAGCAGCTATTTTTGTGTCCCCAGAGGCAGCACCCAGAGCTATTTTTCTGGTCACCCCTATACATTTACATTACCAATGAGTCTTACCTTTTATAGATTCATAGATGCTAGGGTCGGAAGGGACCTCAAAAAATCATTGAGTCCAACCCCTTGCCTGGGCAGGAAAGAGTGCTGGGCAGGAAAGATGACCCCAGCCAGATGCCTATCCAGCCTCCTCTTAAAGACCCCCAAGGTAGGGGAGAGCACCACCTCCCTTGGAAGCCCATTCCAGATTTTGACCAGCCTTACCATGAAGTTTTTCTTGATGTCTAGACTAAATCTGCTTTCTGTCAGTTTGTGACCATTGTTCCTTGTTACCCCAGGAGGCATCCTAGCCTTGCTCTGGCTCACAAAGCAAAAAAGGTGCAGCAGACAAAATAGTATTAATAAGAAAAAAATGAAGCACTGCTGAACACAATTAGTACATTTTAAATTGTCCAAAGCTCCATCAAGAAAACTTAATAAACAAATTGAATTGATGTCCAAAATTTACCAACTTCTAACCCCCCTAAGTCAGATTCTCTTATCTTTTCATCTGCTCTTCTGAACCCCTCAGAAACAAAGCAAAACAAAAACCAACCAACTGTCCTTGAAACATATGGCTGTGTTCCAAGACCCTTAAGGTCAACTGACATTAGCAGACAATGAAAATTCCCTTCCTCAGTTTAAAAAAATGGGTCCTCTTTGTACTTGATCTAATCTTTGTGAAATGAATATGCCCTGAGCCCAATTCTACCTCTGTACCACTGGTCCTGCAGCTTTTTTGGATTTGAGGCATCCCTCCATAAGTTTTGTGATTTCAGTGACACCCAATTAAAAAAAAAAAAGTATGTATTATAGTGTTTATCTCCTTGCAAAGGGGCTAGGCAGTAGGGGTGTGTAATGCGGACCCTATTCGATTAGGATTTGGCCTGAATCAGGGACAGTGATTCGATTAGCTGATTCTGATCACTGTTCCTGATTCAATTTGGCCGAATCCGGATCTGAAGATTTGATGCTGATTCAGAAAATCAGTGATTTGAACATAGGCACAGCTTTAAATGTTTTTTCTACATACCTCAAGGTACCAGCATGGCTCATGAATGGTGCGATGCTGGAGCATGGCGGGGGGGCCCCAAGTGCTCAGCGGTGAACCCAGAAGTGGACCAGGAGTACTTTCAGTTCACTTCTGGGTGCATCGGGGAGTGCACTTCCTCCCCCCCAACCATGTGCCCTGGCTTGGCAATTGGCCATGAGGGGACCCTGGATACCGCCCCCCAAACTCAGAAGGCACCAGGTGCTGAGCCAGCAGACCTGGAAGTGGATCAATAGTCCACTTCCAGGTATGCTGCTGAGTGTGTTGGGGAGTCGTGTGCACCAGCATCACAGCATTCACGAGCCACCTGCTGCCTGGAGCTATGTAGAAAAAACATTTAAAGCTGTGTCTATGTCTGAATGTCCAAATCTTTCTGAATCTCTCCAAATTGATTTGGAGGGTTCCAATTCGATTTGGAGAGATTAAAGGGTTCTCTGATTCGATTCAGATTCAGAGATTCAGCTACTGAATCAGGCTGAAATCTCCACTGAATTGAATGAGAGACTGAATGTTTTACTATTCACTGCCCTTCCTAGAAGAAGGCTGTTCCAGAACTTCACTCCTCCCAACTTCCATCTTAAATTTGTTAATGGTTGGTTTATCAGGGCTCAGGTTTTATCTAACCTTATCTAAGTTACTTGCTGTTGAAAAACTGAAAAAAATCAAGAAACCTCAGCTCTTAAAACATCCTTTGGGGGAAAAAAAGAATCTCATCAGTTGTGCAAAATTGAAACTCCATTAGATAATGTTTGGCTTTTAACTGAAGTTTCGTAACCCACCTGAGTCCCTTATAAATTCACCATAGATTGTATTTGGTAAATACAATACAATTCTTAGCCTAAAGCAATTGCAAAAACATTCTAATTGTTATATGAAATTTAAAATCTAGGATAAATGCAAAAATAAAATTCCTCAGGGTCCTTTTATATAGTTTAGTTATTGGGGTATTCTTTATGTGACAGGTACTTTTGGTCTGTTTGACTGGTTTATTTTTCTATTTAAGCTACTGCAAATTGACTCTTCCTGGTTAAATTAGGGTTCTTAATATTTCTATTAAAATCTATGTGCATCGAAGCAACTTACACTACTATTTTTCAAGAAGACAAAATCATGTTATTTACAGCAATGAGGCCCATATTCTGCAATGATTATAAACCCATGTAGACCCTTATATATGAGGGTAAAATTAGGTGCAAAGTTAATCATTTCACTTTTTTGTTTTTTGTTTGTTATTAGTAGCACATAATATTTTCTGTTTTGGTTTGCAATTCAGCAGCAGTTGCTTATTTCAAAATGTTATTCTAATTAGCATTATTATTTTTGTTTTCACACATCTCTAAAAGTTCCAATAATGCAGCAATGGAAAACTATTTATACTTATATTTATAAAATATTATTAGTGGGTGATATTACATATCTTAAATAGACAATATATTTACAATAAACTATTTTACCTTTCTTTACTGAATCTGTCTCTTGCAAAAGCATTAGCTAAAATTAGAGTATCAATCTTTATTTCCTTATTTTTGTCACTTTAAACTAGAAACTTATACCTATATTTAAAGAGAAGCTGTGAAGGATGGTAAGTACTCTTTTTTTACTGATTTTTTTTTTCACTGAATTTTGTTTCTTTTCTGTTTGCAAAGGCCCTTTAATACTTTATACCTCTTCTGCGCATACATTCTTTAAAATAAATAGCATTTCTTTAAATGCTTTGAATGTTTTGAAACATTTTTTAAATCAAACAAACTAAATAATCCAGTACTTGTAGGCCACAATTTATTAGTGGAGGTTGTTGAATCCTGTGAATATTTTGTGAATATTCATCAGACTTTTAATGTGAATATTCATTTAGCTTTTTAAATACATTTGCTTCAACTGCATTCACACTTCTTTCATGTTTGCTTTCTGCAAATGTTCTTGTGAATGAGCTTACTGGGAGGAATCTTTGCAGAAACAGGAAATGAATATTGGAGAATGCTCATGGAAAGTAAATTTTTGAATTAATAAAAAACAAATATTTGTTTTTGAACCTGAATCTAAGATTTTTTCCTCTGAGTCAGGGAAGAGAAACAAACCAAACCAACCAATGATATTGAATCTCAGATGTCATATACCTGAAACACATGGCTCTCAGATGAACTACATACACATATGATTTCACAGATTATTTCAGTGATGCATAAATTTGGGTTAATCATACGATTTAGAAGAACAACTTGCAAAGTTCTTTCTTTTAATATTTTAGCCTATTTTATAAGCCTTTTTTGGGAAGGTTAGCATATAGATTTAATGAATAAGGACTAAGATAAAAAAATAAACAAAAAGTTCACTTAGCATATTGTTATTTAAGCCTATTGCTTTACTTAGGAATGACTCAAAAATAACAATTGGTGCATGTAAACATAGAAGAGAAAAATGATAAGAAATCAAAATATTCACAGTCTTTTTTTTCTCTCTCCTTCTTATCTCCTTCTTACAATTGTTTTACATATTATTTATAACAACAGTATGTGAAAATCATTCTTTTTTCCTTTATTTCATGCATTTGACAGCAGTTTGGGTATGGTCAAATGCATACTTTTTCCTGTGCATTTTGTAGATGTTCATGATTTTGTTTGCAAGATTTCTTTCCACATTACTAGAAAACTTCATTTTTCTTTTAAATAGTGAAATCTGATTATATAAAATCATAAAATATTTCAGATGCTTGTAGGCTAGGACTACTACAAGAAAAAAATTTAATTTAATTAAAAAAAGAAGACTTCAAATGGAGAACTCTCCTGAAAGACGATTATCTAGAAGTCTTTAAGAACATGTTTACTCTTATTATGACATTAAAAAAATAAGGAATTGTCCTGTATTTTGGGGGCAGTTGAATGTCTTTAACTGATCATTTTGAAATGCCCCTAAGGAAGAAGACAGCTTTTCTTCATTAATTTAGCAGGAAATGTCAGCTACAGTTATTTTTACAAAAAGAAGAATGCAGTGTTGAGAATGTCAGTGAAATCTTGTTTTAGTTGAACAAGTTTGTCCAATATTTCTCTCAAAACTTAGTGTAACTGACTCACTTATAAACATTGCTGCTCATTTCTGTACCAAAGAGAAATAATGCTGGGTGTTAGCTCATTCCCCATATGCTTGAAATATCCAGCATAATGCTGGGGGTTACCTGGATCTTTCTTTCCACCCCTTCTATTCTTCCAGTTGGTACAAGGCCTAATAGATGACTGGCTTTTCTTCTTAGTGGGTGTATCTACACAGGACACTTGGAGCAGAGTTGCCTAATTAACTTCACAGTAAAGTGTCACTTGTCTACAGGAGTGGTGCTATTAGGCCAGAGTAAACTAGTAAACTCCACCTCAGTATTGTCCTGCCTAACACAAGTACTATCCCATACATTGGTGATGCACTCCTCCTCCACAGCCCACTGGCAGCTGGTCCAGAGGGCAGATACCTCTAATGGCTGTGCAGCCCCTATCTGGGCCTGGCAGGTGTGCAGCCTTGGGGCCACATACTGTCGCAGGTGGCAGCAGGTCACAGCCAGGCAGCAGCCCTCACTGCCAGGCTGCTGCAGTGGGTAGAGGGTACAGGGAACTCTCAAGGTTGCTTCAGCAGTCCAGCTGGCACAAGGGGTAGTGTCATTCTGGGTACCAATTGGGTGGGCCCCAGAACCTCCTGAGAGTGAGTAGCCCTAAGCTACCTGCCAGGGCAGCTTTTTGTACTGCTGGGCCTAGCACAGGGCAGCTTTTTATACTGCTGGGGCCAGCACAGGTACTGGCTCCAGCCTCTAGATTCCCTTGGCTGGAGATCCAGGAGGAGTCAGGCAGGGTTATTTTGCCTCAAGTGGCACAATTTGCCCCACACCAAAGTCCATGTCCAGGCATGTGCACTGAGGTAAAAAGCCCTGGCTCAAATTTGCACTGCTTCTATTTCAGCTGCTGCAAGCACACGTGCCTGCATGTATGGATGTGCCCATAGTGGCCTGTCCTATCTGACTGAGCTTCAGCAGGGTGCTTCATCTTGCCTAAGCCACTTCCCCATCCAGACCTGCCAGTTGCCTCTGAGAAACAGAAGCTCTGCAGAGCCATTCCACCTGGTGGTAGTGCTTGGATGGCACCATTAAATGATCTCATAGTACCACAGGGAACTGGGGCACCTTGGTTGAGACTCAAGAGCTTAATAGCATGATTTGTTTAATAAAGTCTAATAGTTGGAAAAAATGACATCCTTCAACTAATTTCTGAAAAAGTGGAAGTCTGTCAAGTCCTTTTTTCTATCACAAGGTAAAAAGGAAACATGCCCTTTCTGATCTGGAAATCCATCTATGACCAGAAATATGGGTTTACTGATGACAACTGCCTCTCTTGTGAGTATGGAATGATTTTCTTTACACGGTTACATAAGCCTAGTAACCATATCAATCAAAGTGCTTGAAAAGGAATCCACCCACGTTACTGAAGTGTGTGATGAGATGCTGAGGTTAAGGATGAGTTTGAAGTCCCATCTGGAAAACAATAATGTAATTTTCCAGTTAACCAGAATCAAAAAAAGCTAAAATAGGCTTCCTTAAATGCTTAGCAAACAGTAACCATTTTTGTGCCCATATAAAGGAATACTGGGCGCATCTACATGTACACATTTACTACACCATTACTGGAATTACTGTGCAGTACAGGCTCGTGTCTACATGTGCATGCCCTTACTGTGCAGTAGATTTGGCAAGTTATGCTGACTTGAACATAAATTTGATGCCTGTATTGTGCCTGATTAGTTACTGCACAGTAATGCACATGTAGATATGTTATTATGCAGTAACACAGGGAGCCTCCCTGCTGGGTCTGCCCAGCCACTAAGGGGTCAGCCTGAGCCCAGCCCCAGGCCTCTTGGCTGGCCACCTCCCTTGGCTTCAACTTAGGACTAAAGTTAGTCCCAACTGCTGGCAGCTAGCTCTGGATTCAACTAGGGGCACCTGGCAGGCTGCTCTGACCTGGGACTAAATTTAGTCCCAGCCTTTCTACATGTGTAAACACTAGCCTATTACTGCTTACTAGCCTACTACTGCAGTAAATTTAAGCTGGTGTAAATGCATGTGTAGAAATGCCCCCAGTCAAGTTGTGCTTGGGTACAAGTCTGCAGTAGGCCTGTATGCCAGCATTACTTTGGTGTGCGAGGTTTTGAGAATGAGTACTTGGCATGTACCAAACTAAGCGCAAATTTAGAGATGTAGGCTGCGATACTCAAACAGCAGACTCACATTCGTTGCCTTGCAGTATGTGCTCCCTGGAGCCATTATTCAAACTGAATAGGACACATACACTAAATTGTAAATAGGCAGGGATTTTTTATAGTAGTTTCAGAAAGTATAAAGTATAGGATAGGACATTTTAGAGGGTTATGAATTATAGGAGTGCAATGGAACAAGGAATATTTTGTTTCCAGACATTGGGCTAAATATGTCCTTGAGGGAGAGAGCAGTAGTGCATCCTGTCAAAATGCACTTCAGAATGAATCATAATAAAATGAGGGCCAGGAATTAGAGGATGTCCACATTCTTTTAGGCCCTTGAGGTAGGTTCAACCTTTCTGAACCTTGATTTTCAAACATGCAAGTTAATGTTAATGCAGTGCCTCTGTGATGAGCAAAGGGATATCAAGAAGCAGACCCACAGGAGATAGGCTCTTTCAGCTTTCATTAGGATTAGCAAAACAAGAGACATTCTTGCTGTTGGGTGCTGGCATTAGTGGCTCTCTGTTCAGGTAAGATTTCTTGTGAACAATGTATTGGGTATAGGAAAGAGGCTAAGGTCATGTTTAGTCTGCATCCCTACTCAACCTTAGACAGCCACTGAGAGTTGAGCACTGCCTACTCTTTGCGCATTCAAGCTCAGCAATTAGGCAGAGTTCTAGGTGCATGCCTCAATCAAAGATGGAGGAAAGTGGTGGGAACTGAGAACAACTGGTGAGCAAAAAAAAGTGGGGTAGGGAAATGGTGCTGGAATAATAGGAAGGAAGACAGACAGATTGAAATGGGATTATGGGAATGGAAAAGACCAAGACAGAGGTGACAGAATATGAAATAAATATATTAAATATTTGATAAGTTATCTATTTTCTTATGATATCATATGACATTCCATTAAGTCTTTAAAAGCTTCCATCTGGAACATTTAGGTACCATGTTCTGGTATGAAGGTGTAAAAGTCTTCAGGAGATCTTTTCAGGAGAATGACAGTATAAGCAAACTTTTTTATCATTAATATGCACAAAAATTCATTAAATGCCAAACCAGAAACAGTGTTCTGTGCTATATCCTCAGCTGGTATAAATGCCTTCAATTGCACAGCACCAGTTTACAACGGAATGCCTAGCTTTCTAATTGCAAAGGGTTAAAAAAATATTAAAGCCAAATTACAAAATGTTAAAATACATTGTAATGTTCTGGGATGCAAATATGTGCCATTTTGGGGAGTTCTATGTGCAGTTTGGCTACTGGTAAGATTTGAAATTGCTTTATCACTGAATGTCTGACCATGTATAAGGTAGCTACGTGCTGTTGGACCTGTCTCATACATGCCCCAGATTAGAACAACTTGGATCAGCTATGCCAGGGAATTACATTATGGTGTAGTTACACATTACAGTTTAGTACTTGGTAATTTTATGAAATTGTTAGTCATTGTTAAAGTTACCATGTTTTGTGAGCAGTTGCACATTAATGTGCATACCTCTGACCTGCCACTAGAGGGCTGGTGAGCAGGGGAATGGCTAGAACTTGGCAACTCTGCTCCATGCCTGCCTAGCTCACCAGCTTTCACGCTGCAGTATAAGCCAGGAGGAAAAGAGGAAAGGGAGTAAGGGAGAGGGCCCCTACTGGGGCCCCCCTGTGCCACTTGGATTCCCCCACAGTTGCCTGTGTGCTGCCTGGATCACCCCCCTCCCCACTCACAAATTGCCCCCCTCACTAGCCCTCTTAATTGCTGTCCCAATTGCTCTTCCCACTGCTTGGATCACCCTCCAACTGCTCCTTCTACCCCAATCTCCCCACTTCAGCTTGGATTACCCCTCTACTACTGTATGGATTGCCCCTTGCTGCCCCAATCAATCTGACAGTGGCAGTGCAAGTGACAGTGGCAGGGGGCGGAGTTCTTCCTCTCTGGCTGCTCCCAGACTCCTGTAATCTACACTGCCCCCATCCACCTGGATTCAGTCTGCCTGCACCCATTGGGCCCTGCCTGCTCACCTGCCAGATCCCACAGTGACTGTCTGACAGTTCCCTTTGTAGGCAAGAAAGTTGGGGGAGAGAGGCAGGGGGGCAGGTGGATGAGGAACTGCCAGGCAGCTGCAGGGCTCAGTGGGGGTAGTATGGATCTGATTCAGGCATGTGGAGAGCTACTGGGTCCAGCTGCCTCATTCTTGTATCTTTCTGGTAACTCCTCACCCACCTCTGCACCTTTCCCTCTTGCCCCTTCACTCATGCTTCCCTTATATCTTCTCCCCATCCTCTGTCTCCCATTCCCCATGGTCTTCTCCCCACCCCATTCCCCAGCTAATCTGCTGCCTGGCTACCCCCCAGGTGACAATCCAAGGCTGTAAAGATTTGGTTGATAGCTAGTTGATGCCAGAAGCAGTGCCTTCTGGGATGCTGAAGGACTGAAATTGGCCATTTTATCTCAGTGGAGCACCCAAAAATTAAAGTGATCTGAGAGATGTGTGCCTCCTGAGGCTGGAGGGCATGGCAACCACATGCAGGTGGTGGTGGCAGTGGCAGAGGCATGGTGGTGGTGAGTGGGGACTGCCTGCAAGTGGTTGCAATGACATAAGCAGCGAGGGTGGGTCAAATGGGGACTGCCTGCAAGTGGCTGCAGCAGTGTTGGAGGCAAGGCGGGGTGGTGTGTGGTGGGTGGTGAGTGGGAACTGCTAGCAGCTGAGCCAGTGGCAAGGGGGAGGCTGTGACTGCCTGCAGAAGCTGGTGGCAGATTTGGCAGTGGCCGATCTCAGGTGGCATGTGCCCTCCTGTGCTCCTGCTATGCGTCGCCTATGGTGAGTGAGGTAGTAGGCATCTGTTTCACAAAACAATAGAATTGTGCTGAGAGGCCTCTGTTCACTGAACATCTGTGGCCACATCTACATAAGTGACAGACTGCACAGTTGTTATTGCACAGCCATTTAGTACTTTCATAATCAAGTACTAAATGACCGCACAGTAACTGACGTTACCACCTAGTAGCATTCCTGCACAATTTTTGTCTGATGCTACTGTGCAGTAGCAATGAGTTCATGCAAAGTAACTCATTACTACTGTGCAGTAGCGTCACATCATGATTAGTGGCCCTAGGCGGTATTGCTCCTGTGTGGTACCATCTGTGTAGACACAGTCTGTGAGTGTGAATGTAGAGCCCAATTCTTGAATGACAGTCACTTCTGCACTTATTTTGAAGGTCATATAAACAAATCTGAATGTAGTCCAGGGTTCTTTTTGATGTTTCTTTTTTCCTC
>NW_017728907.1:1795835-1838973 GCF_001723895.1 Crocodylus porosus | reverse complement strand
TCTTTTTTCCTCAGCATGTTGGGACTTTCTTTCTTTAAAAGTTTTCATTCCATGCTTAATAGACTGTTTCCAAACACCTTGATCCTCAGGCATTTGGCTTAATGTTCATTGCCTTCTTATCTCTCTTGCATGCATCTTTGAACAGGAAATAAGGACACCCACATGGTCTTCTTTCTGTAAAGAGTTCTCCATACATGAGAACCTTAGATATAAGGCCATTATCCATTCATATATGACCAAGCCATTGAAGTTAACACTGACTAAGAAGAGAATAGGTGTTTGTAATGTTGGCAAGGCCTCAGAGTTGGCAAATTTGTCCTGCTGGGAAATTTCTAGAATGTGGTGAAAGCAATGTAAGTGTAAGGTGTTGAGGTACTTTTCTTGAGTAGCGTATGTGGTCCAAGGTTCATTTCCATACAAAAGAGTGCTGATGATTCAAGCATGATATACTTTCATCTTGGTCTTAACAGTCAGTTTGTTTGCTCAGCATGCTAATGCTACCTCATGTTTTGCCAATATGGTTATTCAGTTCAGCCTCGAGTGATAGGTTGTTGGTAACAATAGAGCCAAGGTATGTAAATTTACTTACAGTATTCTATATATTTTCCCCTATTGTGATCGCTGGTGGTGAATCAATGTTATGTCCCATAATGTTGGTCTCCTGGTTCTAAGACCAACCCCTTAGCAGTCATGAGCAAAGTGACCGATGAGGCTTTGAAGATTGTTCTCTATGTGAGCTCTCTGTGCAGCAGCAGCAGAAAATAGCAGTTCAAAAATCAAAACTTTCCATGCTTTAATTTTCACTCTAAAGCATGTGAGGGTGAATTATTTTGCATTTCAGCATGTATGTAGATAAATTTCTTCAGTGGCAGTCCCAAAACCATACATCAGGAGAAGGAAAAAGAAAATCCCAAACAGGGTCAGGGCAAGAACACACACTTGCTTGACTCTGCTTTAGATCTCAAAAGCCTTAGATATTGATTTATCATAGCTGATGGGTCCTCACAGTCCATCATGGAAAAAAACAGGTTATACTAATGAGTTTTAGTGGACCACCAATCTTTTCCAGTAATTGGAATAGGCCTTTTCTGCTGATGAGGTTGAAGGCCTTGGTTAGGTCAATGAAAGAGATGTACAGAGGCCTCCTTGATTCTTTGTGTTTTTCTTGGATTTGTTGAAGTGAGAAGATCATAACTACGGTGGACCTACTAGCTTTGAGGACTACAAGGCATATCTGCGCTCATCCCAGGCACCCACAGCCTTAAGGACTCAATGCACAGCTCTGTTTCCTCCCTTACACCATGCTTCAAGCCTTGCAGATGTTACTATGGTGTTGTTCCCTTTGTTGGGGCTTCTGCCTCCTCCCCTTTAATCTAGCTAGGCCTTCTAGCCTGGGTCCACTGCATTAAAATTGGCTTTGAGGCACTAGCTCTCACTTGCCCTTTTTAGTCACCGGGCCTCTGGTCCCACACACCCTTCTCTGGGCACATGGATCCTCTGGTAGGCACCTCAAACACTCCAGGGGTTAACTTAAAACAAAGGCCACTTGCCTGTAGAGCCAGTCTTTCTCAGCCCAGGGAACTTGTCTCAATTTCCAAGCCTTCAGAGTTGTCCAGCAACATCCAGGTCCTTTCAAGAGCCCTGCAACCAGGACCTCCTTGCTTCATGGTTGCTGGGGAAAGAATACCTAAGTAACCACAAGCAGTGTCACAATCCATGTCACAGTTAGCACTATGATAGCTACAAGTAAGGAGGACATTACTGAGATTGGACTGTTTACCGGTGATGAGGTTGAACTGGCGCCAGTGGTTGGATCTTGAGCATCTCCATCATACCTTATGGCAAAACGTTGTTTGAAAGAATGAGTTGGTGATGCATACGTTATGAAAGGAGCAGAACTCCAACCACCTTTGTCCATTGTTATTCATACTTCCTGTGTTATATTAGCAAGTTGGCCAGGATTCCCTGTCAGCACCAACTCTGGCATGGAAGGATTCTCAATTATTTTGAGAATATTGTTTTAACAGCAAAACCCAGGCCACGTTTACACATATCTTCGGAAGCATTCCCTTGCCAGAAGAATGTGTAATGTTTTTCTTTTAAGAAGACACCCAAGGCCAGGCATATTTCTTGCAGTGCTGCAACATCAGTGTTCAACCTGTTTAATTCCATATCCATCATGGCTACCTTAAAAGCAACAGAAGTATTTACAAGATCATCAGTCAGGCCAGTGCACACGGTCCAACACTCGAAGTTGAAATGCAGAATACTGATTTTCTTCTTTTCTTTTGTTTGGTACAGTGATGTAATCTGTTTTTGAGTTTTCTTTTGACTCCATGCACCCATTGGAGCAGCAGACTCCTGCAAAGATTAAATCTATTCAGGTTCAGACTTTTTTTTAATGTCTGTCCCTAGCTTTTGAATGCAGGACATGTAAGTCGGCCAGTACTACATGGCAGATCAGGACCTTACTGATTGGGTACAGGTAATAGCTGATCAATGAGAGAATTTCTCAGTAACAAGGCAGGACCCTGTTACTAGGGGTGCAGGGGGGTCTGAACAGCCCCACATCCTGGAAACACCTCCTCATGCTCACCCCAGACCTGGAACAACTCACTGAAGGATGGGGAACCAGGTCTGGGGACACAGTGAATCTCGCAGCAAGAGAGCTGACACACATGTGGTGAATGAGAGTTAGCCACATGGGTCAGCCTAGCAGGGGGAAGAATAAAAGATGCTGAAAGCAGCCTTAAGGGGTTGCATCTGGCTGGGAGCAAGATGCCTGGAGTGATCAGGGCTTAGGCTGCTACTAGAAGTGGCTGGAGAGCAGGGCTCCTGCCTGTTCCCTTGTTTGTTTGTTTGTTCCTTTTATTTTTTTGTTTGCACAAGTCTGCAGGCTCTTCAAAGCCTCTGAAAGATATCAGGTTTCAAGAAGAGGAAGCCTGGGAGGACCTGCTGGCAGACAGCTAAATGCTAGTTTATTTGTTTAACTTTCTTAGCTCATTTTGCATTTCTGAGTATTCCTAGTGGCCTCAGTGTGTTATCTATTAGCCCAGCTATAGCAGAAGCTAGGGCCCTGGACAGTGGGTCCTTAGCCAATGCCAGCAGCAAAAGTAAAAATGGTCAGTTCCACTAGCCTGACCAGACATGCCCTGCTGTGATCTGCCCAGAATCTGCCCATAGGAGCTTGCACTCTCCTACTGGCAGAAGCAACCAGTAGCATCCCCTCTTTTTGCCAAATGAACTGTATTTATAACTATTAACTGCTGCCTCCCATGTTGATTCTTCCTCGAAAGATAAAGCAAAGCTGGAGTGACGTCTCCAGAGTGTAGAAGCCTACACATTGTACATGGAGACACTGAGTTGCCAACATATCAGATTTTCCCTCTCAACCTTGCTGATTTAATCCGAAGAAAAGACAGACACCAGTATGTTTGGAGCCATCTTGGCTGCAGGAGCTGCTGGAGCAAAGAAGATCACCTGTCTGTCTGTCTATTGGGGATCCTCTCTGAGATTGGCTGCTGACCAGGGTTAAAGAGTCCAGTCTACCCATGGAGTGGACCTCAGTTCTATAACCTTTAGGTGGCACTTCCTTCACCAGGGGAAAGAATAGTATTCCACTCTACGGTGCTCTTCTCCTGAAAACATTGGCACCCTAGAGGTTGCCAGATTATTTAACTGGTGCCCAGCACTTGGCATTAACAGTCGCAGGTAGTACTGTCTACTGTAGATTATGGTAGCAGGTGAATGTGACCTGATGCTAAGCTAGGTAGTAGGTTTCAGAGATCATTCTGTCCCAAAGTGGCATTACTTTAAGATTCCTAGAGGACACTTAGCTCTTATTAAGGAGCTCTAATGTATGGACACTCACACTTTAAGTGCCCTTAATATGCTCTAATTGTAATATGTAGCCTCACCCTTAAACAAAGTGAGGACTACTGCTCATGGCAAACCAGTTTGTCAAGTCTGAATTCCATGAGCAGGGAATCACCTTGTTAATGGACGTGGGTCAGCCAGAGAGTCTGATAAAGAAGTCACCTCAAAAAAGTCTGGCAGTTATAAAAGGAAGATGTCATCACTAGCTATTTTAAATAGAAAGTTTGGGTAGGTGTAAGAAGAGGGGATTCTTTTCTTCAAGAGAAACCATGACGGAAGGAAGTGGGATGGATATTAAACCCCATAAATTGGGTGGGAAGCCATGGGAAATGGGATAGATCATGGACTTCTTAGAGGAATCTTACCTAACCCAAGAATACTGAACAAAGGTGAGAAAACTGAGGCAGGGACATTTCTTCATTTACTGTTTTGTTTAGCTCTAAGAATGATTTTTGGAATCCCCATATAAATGTGATGAATCCATTTCTTTTAACTATCACATGTTCCCAGAGCAGTAAAATTTAAACACAGCATGTTCACAGGAGTGGACCTCTAAACCCAGATGCACTTGATGAGTTGGGATAAGGTGGGGATGGTGGTCAGCTGGTTTTGGTTTTTTTTTTGGCCTATTTGAGCTGTAGGGCTAACAAAAGATAATGCTGCAGCCTACTCAGACCATGGATACTTTATGAATACAAGGGCCCATTTCATTGGGGCCTAAACACAGACATCTGGTGAACGTCTACCTATAGAAGTCCTACCAGGAACATGTGACAGATTGTACGATCTTTTACAGAGATATGTAATAGGTCTCCAGGTGTGGCTTCATAACTGCAGCTGTTTTCAGTGCCTCCAGGCTGAAATAGGGTCTCAAGAGAACATTTAGAAATTACTATACAAAGGAGGGACAAGTTATAATAATGTGTGAGGGGCAAATGCTTATCATAATCTCCCTGACTCCTTCTAAACTCTTCATTCCACAGGTGTTAATGGTTTTCTTTTCCTTAAAGAAGCCACTAATCCACCTATCCTTTTTATACAAGTCTACTGTTATCTGTTCTTGGTACTGTAGCTCTTATTTCATAGCACTGTGGACTGTTTTTAATTCTAGCTAGGTACATTAACTCAGGTCAGGAAATGTTAACTCAAGTGAATGTTAAGTCACATGTGGAAATAACTTTCAGTGAAGTATTGGCTGCACTGTTAAGATGCTCAAGAAGGCTTGATTTAGTTTTGTGAAAAGATGTACACTTAGGGCACTGGCAGATGTGCGGGCTCCTGCTCTAATTCATGGCACTTTTACATAAAGTCCCATGAGTTAGAGCAGCCCCATTGACCCAACAGACGTTCACCTGTTGGGTCAAAGGTGGAAGGAGGTGGGAGGTTCAGCTCCACTTTGGAGCTAATGGAGCTGAGGAGTCTGCTTGCAGCCTCTTTCCTTTAGCCCTGGCCCTCTCCGTCTCAGCTCTGGTGCTGTCTGCAGGAAGAGAGGGGGGAGAAAGGCAGGGGAGCAAGCTGCAGGCTAGGGTTTGCCTGGTGCTTGAGGCAGGGGGCTCCAATTCACCCACCCCTCCCATTCAACCCAGGCTAGGAAAAACCCTTCCCACAGGTTGCCCCCCCTCAGTTCTCCTTCCTCCCTTCCTGCAGACAGCCCCAGGGGTGGGACTGGGCTGCATCAACCCAGTCCTGATCATGCAAAGGATCAAGGGGTTGGCTGCTGGTCTGCAGGAGGGCTGGCTGCTGGACTGGAAGTGACTGCAAACCGCAGACTGGAAGTGACTGGCATACTGCGGACCAGCAGTATAAGTATAAAAAAGGGTTGGCTACCTGCCTGTGGTATGCCAGTCACTGCTGGTACGCAGTTTGCTGGTCCATGGTCACTTCCAGCCTGTGACTTGCTGGTCTGCAGTCACTTCCAGTCCACAGTTTGCTGGTCAGCATAAAAAGGTTGTAAACCCCTGCCCCAGGGAACAGAAGGTTCCTAACATGCTCCACAGTGGAGCGCCTTCATCTGATCCCTTATTTGAGCAGGGTTAATTTGTCACACAATCAGTCACTTTTAAACCGCTCTGCTGTTGTACATATATGTCACGGCATGGCTATAGCGTGCTCTCAGGGGGCTGATCACAAGACAAATGTAACTTCTGCCTGCACCCTTAATTTTAATAGCAACGGGACTGAAGAAATGACATAATTTGGTTATTGTTGACCAGTTTGTATTTTTTATACATAATGTATGGTATAGCATTATTCCAATATTTTTGCTTTGATTTTAAACTGAATAGATCAATAGTAAGTCAGAGGTATATGTTCAGGCTCACATTAAACCTGAGTCACAGAACCACATTGGAGGGTACATAAGTGGGTTGTATTAACTAGGGTAAAGAGGCAGAGAAGCAGTTGTTGCCTAGATGTATGAGAGGATGAAATACTAACCTCTTAATCGTTTTCACTGTGGATTTTACGGGCTAAAATTAAGCACCTACCTATTTGATTTAAACATTGGTCCTTTGTGAATAAAGCCATTTTCAGAATACCAATATAAATATATTTTGCTGATATTAACAAATAAATGTGTTTCCTTCAGAATCCTTGAAAAATAATGACTTTGTTCTTCACTATATACAGTTTACTTCTGCAATTAGAGTTGAAGTAATTTTGAAGTGCTGAAGTGCTCAATGCCACTAATATATTAATAAAAATTAAGAAATAATTAGTCCAATTCAACATTTTGCTAATTAATGTCTGTTGCTGAAACGAACTCGGTGTTGCATAAATCAATAGGGCTAAGTATATATGTGTGCATGTACATGTGTATGTAGAGAAAGGGAGAATAAGTCATCCTTATTTGCATAATGGACAAAATCTAAAATGAATTCTATGGTTTAATGAGGATCCTCCGGGTTGTTTGTCAGGATATATAGCCTTCTGTGACACCAGTGTATTAGTGATTGAAAAGCACTGCTCAGAGCAAAAAAAAAATCAGGAGCAAGCTGGTTTGGAAACTCTCAGTATGCTGAAGCTTTTAGTTTTACTGCATTGATTTTTGGCTGTCTGAACTGAGCCTTGGCATAAGCTGAGGATACAAATTCAGATCTGCCCTGACTTTGAGATTCAAACTCAGTTCTAGTCTCACTAGGGAGCAGCCATACTGCTATGATACTTCAGTAAGAAGTTATCATAGCAGCATGGTTGGTGGGGGCTATGACTACACTGATGCTGGCTAGTCTTTTCTATTGGGAAAGAGACAATGATGCTACCTTGAGGTAAGAAAACAAACAAAACATCCCTGCAAATTGCATGATCTTGGATTTAAAGCCTTTTTTTACAGGTATTCTGGTGATTCTGAAGCAAAAGGATATGGACTATTCATCTTAGGAGAAAGCAAAAATAATGTAAAGGAAGGTGTGAAAACAGTACTTGCCAGATGAAATTGTAATAGGCTTTTTTTCCAGTTTTGCAATGGCAGCAAACCTGATTATGACTCCATCCTCTGCTGTACTTCTTTTCCCTAGTTAGTCGGCACAAAAAGTGAATGTAGCACTTCTTGGTGGCCACTCTAATCCCATCTCTCCTCCTGTCTGGTTAACATTATATTAACTTCAAGAGACTGTCCCAGTCCACCAGAGTAATTCCTTCACTTCTCGACTCCCTGGGTCCTCACCCCCTGACGCTCAATTCAGTTCACTGGGCTCATGCCTTTTAGGCTCAGTTCAGTTCACAGTGCTCATTCTCTTTGGCTGAGCCCCCAGTCTCTAACTGTCCCTTGTTGATGAGAGCACCTTCCCTAGATACCCTCAGTGGCCTCCTCCTGCCTTTCAGCCACTTCCATGCCTCATAGCAATAACAACAACATAACTTTTCAGGTTGGATTTATCAGTTGAGGCTGGGGTGTCTTTCTTCAGACCTCTCTCCCAGCTCACTTAGTCACAATAGCTTCTCACATCTCTGGCCTTCCTCGGCTTATTCACAGTATAAGACTGTTTCACAGGTGTGCAGGAAAAAAAGGCGTAGGCGTAATTTGATATGCAACTGATCAGGGTCATAAAAAGCAATAAAAAGTGATTTTACAAATATGTGAAGAATAAGTGGAAGACCAAAGAAACCATAGGTCCCTTACAGATTGAGAAAGGTAACCTAGTTGCAGATGATGCAGTGAAGTCTCAAGTATTTAGTTCTTATTTTTACTTCAGTCTTTATGAATAGCGGCAGTTACCAGATTACAAGCATGGTTGAAGAAAAAAAATAACTTAGAGTACTGGAAGAATAAGTTAGAGATTATTTAGAGAACATAGATGCTTTGAAGATGTCACCTTAGAGTACTGAAGGAATTGGTTGAGGTAATTTCGGATCTATTGGCTATCCATGTGTTCTCAAAAAGGAGGTCAGGTGAGGTCTAGGATGATTAGAAAAGGGCAAATATAGTGCTCATCTTTAAGAAAGGCAAGAAGAAGGATCTGGGGGATTACAGACCGGTCAGCCTAACCTAGATACCTGGAAAGATCATGGAGCAGGTCCTCAGAGAATCTATTGTGAAGCACTTAAGAGGAGAACATGATGATCAGGAAATGCCTGATCATGGAATCACAAACAACAAGTCCTGATTTCCTTCTATGATACAGTTGAGAAGCTCTATGGATACAGGGAGAGCAGTGGAGATGATATATTTTGGCTTTATCAAGGGTTTTGACACCATCTCTCATGAAAATATATTCATAAACTAAGGAAATACAGACTCAATGAAAGTACTGGAAGGTGGGTACATAACTGGTTGAATCATCAAGCTCAAAGGGTAATCATCAATGGCTCAGTATCTTATTGGGAGGAGTTATCAAGTGAGACTCCCTGGAGGTATGTCCTCAGTCTGGTATTTTTCAGCATTTTCATTAATTATTTGAATGATGGGAATTAGTGCAATTTTAGAAAAATTGTGAATGGTACCAAGTTGTGTGGAGTTGCAGACAGGCTGGGGGGTAGGGTTAGGATCCAGATGACCTGTATAGACTGGGAAATGCTCTGCAATTAACCAGATGAAATTCAGCAGGAATAAGTAGGATGTCCTGCATTTGAGACAGAATAATTGCATGCGGAGATTATAGAATGACTGACTAGGCTGCAGTATTGCTAGAAGGACCTGGGGGTTACAGTGGAGTATAAACTGAATATAAGCCAACAGTGTGGTCCGGTTGGAAAAAAAGGCAACAGCATACTTTGTTCTATTAATAAGAGCATTACTTGCATATCAAGGAAAGTGATTCTTCTGCTTTCTTCAGCACTGGTGAGGCCTCAGCAGTGCTATACTCACCTGGAGTACTGTGTCCAGTTTTGGGCCTCACACTTCAAGAAGGATGTGGACAGTTTAGAAAGAGTCCAGCAGAGCAATAAAAATTATTAGAGGCCTGGGAAACATGACTTATGGGGATAGGCTGAAAGGACTAGCACTCTTTAGTCCGGAGAAGAGAACAGTTTTCAAATATAGGGTGATTATAAGGAGGATGTAGATGGGCTTCTCTTTCTGGTTACTGGGAACAGGACTAGAGACAATGACCTTAAACTGCACCAGAAGAAATTTAGATTGGAGATTAAAAATAATTTTATAACTATGAGGGTAGTCAAGCATTGGAACAGGCTACCTAGTGAAGTTGTGGAATCTCTATCTCGGGAATTTTTCAAGAGCAGGTTAGACAGATGCTTGGCTGGGATGGTTTAATCAGGGATGATCCTACCTTGAGCCAGGGGCTGGACTAGATGACCTTGTGAGGTCTCTTCCAGTCCTAGTTTCCTATGACTATTAGTTTTTCTGAACATAGTGAGACGAGCACTGAATCAGTTTCTCCAAGTAGTTTGGATTGTACATGGAAAAACTCTCATTCTACTCACACGTTTTTGACTATTTCTTTCTTCAGAGTATTTTATTGAAATGGATCATCTATTTTTTTTCCTTGAAATTATAATTTTAAGATGTTGAAAGTTTAATCTTTAATTTAAAAAATAAAATTAAATACAATTAAAAGGAAAAAAATAAAATACCCAACAATTTAAAAAATATTCAAATTTCAAAATATTTAGAAGTAAAAGAAAATTCAGCCACACTTACCCTTCCTAATATGTACCTGTAATAAGCACTGGTTACTAAGAATAGGGCCAAGCAGTAGAGTTAGGAAGCTGCAGAGCCCCTGATAAAAAGCAGCTGCTAGTCAGGTACTGGCCGACTGACATGTCCTGCATTCAAAAGCTAGGGACAGACATTCAAAAAGCCTGAGGCTGAATTGATTCAACCTTTGTAGGCTAGTCTAAGCTGGATAGGGTAAATCACTTTGTAACTGCACAGACATCCCTTTTGGACTGAAAAAATGCTGGCATATGCCTGCAGTGGCTCAGGCTAGAAGCCGGGGGGGGGGGAGGCGGGGCTAGAGCAACCCTCCCTTCCCTTGTACAGTGCTTAGCTGATAGGGGCATGGCCAGGTCTTTGCATGATGCTGTGATTAGGGTGGGGTCCTAACCCCTCCTTGATAACAGAGCATTTATCAGCTCTCTTATCAGCATTTAGCACCCTATCAGAAAATGAAGTGTCACTCATTTGTTAAAGCTCTTCTTAAACAGCTGTCGATTAGATCTAAAAAGCCCTAAACAGACTGCCTTACACAGCATTAGCTAGCATACCACATGATGGCTACTTCCATGCAGTGGGAGAGAGGAGGGAGGGGTTCCTGCTTAATCAGCGATAGGTGAGAGGCAGGTGAAGGGGACATGGGGAAGCCAGAAGAAATTTGGACGCTGCTGTGCCTGCAAGTCTATGCTGAGCTCCAGCCAGGGAACAGGAGGGGGGTGGGGGGCAGCTCTGCTGTGGAGCTGAAAGCCCAGCTCAGCCAAGAGAGCATGCCCAGATGCTGGGGGAGTCTGGCTTATCTTAAACCAGCAAAAGGCCTGGGACAGACATTGCCCAGACTGGTTTGACCCAAATCAGTTAAGTCTAATACTAAATTCCACCAGGTTTATCTAAAACTGGTTTCAGCCATTTTCAAACTGGCTTATGTGCACTGAACTTCTATTTTGTTACATGCACACACACATCCAGAACCAGGCACATGTGTGTACACAGACACAGAACCAGGCAGAGGTAGACAAACATATAGAGCCAGATGTGCGGGGGCATGGAGCCAGGCTGCTGGGCCCCTGGGCAAAGTCTGACCCAACAATGCCCTGGTCCTGCCATAGTCTCTGTACTTCCCTGGGGAGCCAGCTGCTGGGCTGTAGTGCAGCTGCTGAGGCCCTGGCCCACAGCCTGCCCATCATCCCAACCACCCACCCACCATGCACAGTGCTCCTGGCAAGGGGCAGCACCACCCTCATCCTGGTGGGGGGCAGGGCCAGGGCTGGGCTTGGAGTGGGTGGGAGTCCGGTGGGCTCAGCTGCAAGTCATGCTGCAAGCAGCCTGGGCTCCGTGGTTGGCAGCAGCTACCAGAGCCTGGGTCAGCTGCAGCCAGTGAGGTGGAAATTCAGACAGGATCACTGTTTGGCTAAAAGAAGCGCTTTATTTTGCATGGCCATGGGAGATCAGCAAGAGGTGGCTGATGCTCGAGGAGAGTAAAAAACAGGCCGCTTTATATACTGATAAATCACAGGTAACCCACCTCGCAACAAACAGGCTCTTGGCGGCCTGACAGCAACTCATCTCAGTGTCTGGCAGGGCCAAGCGAGTTTTCTCAAGCTGTCTCCTGATAAGCTTATCCTGAAGGCTGCTGTGTTGTTCTCCTTCGGCCTTCACCCACATCACATCTCCCCCACTATACCCGACACGTATACACTCCTTTCAGTACTTTTCCATTCCTTATCACCGGGAGGCTGCAAACAGCTGCTTCAGGCTCCAGCATCAGCTTCATACCAGTGGGTGCACACGCACCTTGGAGCACATGGTGGGGAGAGGGCCTGAGACAGCCCAGCCCTCCCACTGTCTGTTTTGAGGTGCACATGCAGTTGCCACCAGTATGGAGCTGAGGAGTGTGGCACAGCTGTTTGCAGCCTGCCCATTGCTTGCTGCAGCTGCCCAGAGCCTGGGCTGGCTACAAACAGCTGTGCTAGGTTCCAGAGCCCAGTCATCAGCTCTGTGCTGGCAGCGGGGGAGAGGCTGGTATTGCGCTGCCTTAGGCCCCTCCCCCACCGTCCGCTCTGAGGCACACGTGCACCAGTATGGAGCTAATGCCAGACCCCAGACCAGATGTTTGCAGCCTTCTTGCTGCAACTGACCCAGGATCTGGGTGTCTGCTGCCAACCATGGAGACCCGTCTGCTTGCAGCAGGACTTGCAGCCACTCAGCCGCCTACTGGGAGCAGCCTGGGTTTTGTGGCTGGCAGCAGCTGCCTAGACTGGTGGTGGCGTGCCAAGCAAAATGGCCGCAAATGCTGTGCTCGGCACATATGCTGGGGGTTGCTGACCCCTGATTTAGTCAATATTTCCTTAGCATATGAATCAGAATGTCATAGGTGATGGTTTCAACAACCATGGTAAAACTAAGCTATATCATATCGACTGCTCACCCCTTTCCACAGAGCTTGTCCTCTGCCGTCCTCGTTCTATAAGAGACCTATGATTTCTTTAGTCTTACCCTTACTTGCAACATATTTGTAGAATCCCTTTTAATTACTTTGTACGTCCCTAGTCAGTTGCATCTCAAATTGTGCCTTAGCTTTCCTAATTATCTTCCTGTATACCCGTGAGATATTCTTGCATTGTTCTGTAGTACAATGACCAAATTTCCACTTTTTATTGAGATTTCTTTTTGAGTTTCAACTCATTAGAGATTGCTGTCCAGCCTGGAAGGTCTCTTGTTGCACTTCCCATTCTTCTGTTCCGTCAGGATTAAGGACTTCTCTGCCCTTAATATTGCATCCTTAAAGTACAGCCAAGTGTTCTGGACCCCTTTTCCCTCAGACTTTGCCTCCCAGGGGAACCTAATCCCTAATTCCCTTAGTTTATTGAAGTCTGTTGTTGAAGTCTGTTTAATCTGAGCAATTTGTATTTCTGGATGTTTCAGTATCATTCGCTAGTACTACAATTATAGTGTAGATTCCCATTCTACAAAAAAACCATATATGTATAATAAGTGAAATTATTCACATGCTTAAAGTTAAGTATGTGCTTTATGCTTTTCTGGATTGTGTCCTATGCATGTTAGGGTTGGCAAGCATATGTAATGCAAAGATACCTCAGCACAGTTTTGAATCAAGTCCACTTGCCATTGGATGTTTATTAGGAGATCAAAGCCCAACTGCTGTCCTATGCGCTATTCTTGTGAAAGGTCTTATGGACAGTGCAACTTAGAATGTTTTACTGTGTTTACTATGGGCAGGTAGGACAGACACAGTGAGATGAACTCTGCATTCCCTTCAGATAAAGCAGTGCTGCACAATGGCTTCTTTCTGTAGTAGTGCAGAAGTTATCATAGCAGCATGGCTGGTGGGGGCCATGACTACATTCATGTGTTGGCCAAAATTCTTGTTAGCAGGAGCCTCGCTCCTGCAGCTCACATGGGGCATTGTAGGCAGTAGTGATCATATCCTTCTTTCCACCTTCTATTCATTTCCTTTGGTTCAACTTGTATTCCAGTTTTGGTTTGGCTTTCATGATTGGGGAAAAGTTAAGTGAATTAAATCTGATCTTCACTGATTCTTCAATTCAGGATAGGATAGAGAGGATGTCTCTACAAACACTGTAGCTGATAAAAAATAAATATATTAACAGAAAATATACAGCACACAAAGGCATGCCTTTCAGTCATCTCTGTTGGGACACACAAACCAATAGAGCTGAGTAAACTGAAATGATCACATATGTACACTGCTTTATGGATCTATGGGTCTGCTCTTCCTGAGTAATTTATGTGGAAAATTTGCTGTGCCTTATCCATGGATTTATCACTTTCATACTGTGAATTCTGAAGTGAGAATGGCAAGTCAGATGCCATCACAATAATGTACGTTTTCTATTCACAGAAACTTCTGCTTCTTTATTGGGAATAAGTGACTCTTCTCACAAGCTAAATAACTTCATAGATTTTTTTTTTACAAGGCAGAAATTAGATGTGAAATATATTTAAAACCAACTGTTTAAATGTTTTTGATTTAGAACATGCATAACAAATTAATAACAAATATAATTTCATATTACATTTTAGTGTGTAATTCCCCCATGGAGGAGTAAAAATCCTGCTTTTTTCTGGCCTTAGCAATTATTCCCTGCCCTTTGTATTATGCCACCATAATGCTTTATGACAATCTCCCTATTGACATTTTTATACTCTCAGAACACGAAAAGCATTATTATGCTAATAAACCTTTCATCTTAATTTCTCTGAAGATTATTGTTGCAAATGGTGCATTCCCATTGCCTGCTTTTGTGAATGAATTACACCCTTAAAACAAGTGCCACTTTCCCTCTGTGGCCCCCTAACTTGCCCTGAGGTATATCAGGAGGGAATTGTATAGTAATTTCCCACTTTCCTCATTAGCCTGAATTTTCATAAAGGCCATTGCAAACTAAATCATATACAAAAACATGTAAAAAATGACATCCAATGGTCTTGAAATCATGGTGTTTTGTCTGAGACCTGAGTTCATTTAGCAATATACCCAGCAATGAGTGGACTTCCATGGACATATCTGCAAGAAATTGTATTGTCGATTCTGATTTTGAATTATGACCCCAGTTGCTTAAAATATTTGGTATATTTGAGGGAACAAGTCATTTCTTTTTTGACTGTAGGGGAGGTATGATCCAGTGTTCTGAGTAAATTTGAGTTATGAAAGATACAGAGGAATGATTTATGCAATGCACCTTAGGTCACTGAGGGATGTATACACTGCCAGTTAACCCAGGCTCTTGCTCTTTCTAAGAAAGAAAAATATTGACCAAGGTTTTTGATGGACTTTAAGCCCAACTAATTTACATGACTAGTAATGGGTTTAAGCCAAGGCTCTGCTTCTATTTGGGCTGGGATCCACCCACTTGACAGTGAGCGTGTGGTTTAAATTGCTAATGCATTGATAGTCCTCTGATACCCTTTCTGGAATTCCCTCAAAGGACAGACAAGTTTGTCTACATTAGGTGCAACTGAAGCGGAAAGAATCTTAGTTTCTCAGCATAAAGAACCATAGGATATGTCCTAGCCATAGATGAGTGCAGAAACACGAGGCTGCCATAAACCTTATAGGGCTCTGAGTTAATTCACCTGAGTTAACTGTACAGTATAACATAATCTATGAAAGAACAGCTCTTAGGTTTTGTGTGCTGTACATTCAGCTTCTTACAGAATGTAGCCAAATGATTTAAAAATAGACACAGTTGGTTTCAGCTTTTATAACTTTTATCCAATTACATGAAGGCAATTTAAATTCTGCAAACACATTCAGACAGTTAATATATTAGTGATGAATGCAAATTTCCAAAGATGTTTTCAGTTGTTGTCCTAATACTTTACTATATACATCCAATAAAATCTTTAAATGTGTCAGAGGAAGAAATATTGACCTATGAGAGGGGAATTGAATAATACATTACTTCTGTTTGGATGTTACAAATTGAGACTTTAAGTGGCAGTGCACTGTTTGTACCTGCCACTTTAAGACCATAAGGCAGGCTGTGGAGCAGCTGGCAGGTAGGTTCAGGCCCAATTAGATAGTCACCTGACTGTAGGGGGCCATCTGATTGGAAGTGGGCTGGGCAGGCAGAGTATAAGCCTAGACCCTGGGAGTGGGGCTGGCAGTTACATCTGGGAAGCTGGAGGAGTAACATCACACAGCCTGAAGATTGCAGTTCCTGTAATGCTTGGAGGTTGGGTAGGAACTATGGGGATGGAGAAGGTTCTTTTTGGTCCCAGGTAAGACCTGAAACTACACCCTGCTAGGGTTGGATGGTGTTGTAGGACTGCCTGTGTTGGGCATCCCTCAGAAAATGCCACAGTTGTGCCTCCCTAGTGAAGGGTGAGGATGGGGTGCCAGAAAGCTTCAGCCCCCACTGCCTCGTGGGTCACTCCCTCAAGGGGAAAGTCTTAGAGCCAAGGTCTGCTGAGAGGAACTTGAGGTCCATAGAGAGTGAAATGCAGTCCCTCCCTGCTCCCCCAGGCAGCTTGGGCACTCCAGCTGGGAGTGGGGGAGGTTTGCAGCCTCCCCACTCCCTCAGGACCCAGCCAGCTTGGGCACTCCCCAGCCGGGCACTGTAGTTGGGAGAGAGTTTGCAGCCTGCCTGCTCCCAGCCGGAGTGCTTGGCCAGCTACAAACCCCTGCCACTCCATGCCAGCTACAACCTGCCCCCCCCACCCAGCTGGAGTGTCTGGCTGGGGAGTGCCCAAGCTGGCTTGGGATTGAGGGAGCTCTGCAGCCAGCTGGGCGCTCTGGCTGGTGGGGAGGGGTTGCAGCCTCCTCAACCCCCAGTCAGCTTGGGCACTCTCTGGTCAGGAGTGGGGTTTTGCAGCCAGCCAGGCACTCTCTCTGGGAATGGGAAGACTGCAACCCTCCCCTCACCCAGCCAGAGTGCCCAGCCAGCTGTGAACCCTGGATCACAAATCCTTGCTCCCTGCCCTGCTGCCCTCCTCCAGGCCCCGCCCCCCCAGAGCACAGTGTGTGCGACTAGCACAGCAGGGCACAGTGGGCCAAGCATGAAAGCTGCCTGCTGCTGCAAGCTTTGCACTCTCCTGGCCCCACTTCCTCTGTGTGCATGGGGAAAGTGCACCCCCACCCTGCCCCCACCCCCAAAACAGATCTGTGTAAGTGCACACTGCCACTGGGATCCAGCCCCACCTGATCCCACAGCAGGTGGGCAGTGTGCGGGAGGAGGCTCATGCAGCAGCTGCTGCCATCCATTGGGGGCAGGGGGCTGCAGACCTGGGTCCCTGGCCCCATAGCCCTGGCAGATGGGGGCCTCCTTCAAGAGGGCTGGGGGGCAGGGGCTGTGGGTGGGGGGCAAGGGGCACAAGCAGGGCTGAGGGCCTGTGGGGGGTGAGGAGTGAGAGACACCAACAGGGCTGTGGGGGGCATTTAATTTTAACTACAGGTTTGGGGATTTTTATCAGAGAATTTGTGATTTATTTATTTATTTATTTTTTGTAAATCATGGAAAACCAGGATCCGTGCTGATTTGGATAGTTTTCTTTACAGAGGACACAGCTACATGTCACCCTATGGTGATGTAGTGACATGCTGCATTGCTTTACAGCATGCTACAGTGAAGTAGTGATCACGTGTGTCTACATGTGATCGGCAGGTACATTGCTGTAGCAGCATGCTCCCCTAGTATAGCATGCTGCTACAGTGACATAATGGCAAAATCTAAACATAAGCCATGTGCATGGTGCAGTAATCACCCGCACTGTGCCATGCTTTAGTACTTCCAGAAGGAAGTACTAAAAAGCACAGTGCTGTAGCAACATTGCAGTACAGCAACATGTAGACTCACCTAGATAGCACTGTATGTGAACTTGTGCATTCAGGAATGTGAACTGAAACATGCAGGTAAGAGTCTAATGGTATTTCAAAAGTACCCACTGAAGTAAATGGGAATGTGTTCATTAATAAAACTGGATACCATTCACAGCCTTAATTTGAATTAACTAGTAGATGAGTTTGTGCCTGATATCAAATGGTACAAGGAGGTGTGCTAAGAGGTGCAGTTTGCTTTATACTACATATGGACATTCTTGTCATGCACCCGCCCTCTTTGGACTGTCCATCTTACATGCTGTGATGGAAGGAATTGTGGAGTGAAGGCTTTGATTCAAAGTGGGTTTCAGCCTCTCTGAGGTCTGTATCCCTATGCAAAGTATAACCTTAGTGTCACTGCTGTATTCTTCACTTAGAGTACCTGTGGTTTTGTGAAGGGGTTGGGGGTTTGAGCTTTCATGTTAAGCTGAGAAAATGACACATTAACTAGAGAGAAAATTCTGCAAGCTGAAGCCAGTGGAGACTCTGCTGCGCTTTGCCCACCTTTCTTCAAAAGATGTTTGATCCTTAGATAAAACATTTGTTAATACTTTAAAGATTTCAACTTAAGATCTATAAAGATTCTCTCTTTTTCTGAGGTAGAGATCTAGTGATATGTGATAATTTTACCTAAATATTAAATTCCCTTCAAAATCTGGAGCTGACTATTCACCTCTAGGCACTCTGGAACAATATCTAAAACTGAGAAATTGGAAAAGAGACAGCAGTGGATAAGGAAAATAATAGTGTAGGGAGGGAAAGAGGGAATGGGCATGTGAGCCAGATTTTGTTTCAGAGACTGGCTTTGACAGGGTCCTTTCCGCTCTTCCTGTGATATAAAAAGATCATTTTTAATTTAATCAACCAACATATAATTTTAGATGTTCTGGTTGCATGGGGCATAGCAGTGATTATTTCAGTAAACAAAAAACAAAGAGACCAAACAGCTTTTCACATACAAAAGCATCTTTTACTGGATAACTTAAAAGTAAAATACACAAAGCTTTAGAGATTTTTTCTTTCTCTCTCTTTATCAGGTCTTGGGAAATATAGCAAAGCAGAACAAACAGATTGAGTGGCAGGGTGTTAATTGAGACCCGATAATTAAATGAAAATATAGTCATAGTATAGCCATCTTCCCACCTTATTTGTGTGAGAATCATGGTGGGTACCACCCATGAGCTCTCTCAGTCCTGCCATGTTAATTCCAGGGACAATAATTCAGAGATTGCAATACCACTGGTTTGTGGCAGAGAACAAAGCAATTGTATTAGAATGTGGGGAGTCTGACACCTGCCTGCAAGAAAACTATATTTTTAATTATTTTTCCCCTTTTCTTCTTGCCATTTGCACTGTTGAACAGGTAAGTAGTATAGGGTAGGTTCTTTTCTCCATTTAAGAGGGGAGGTCTGCCATGAATGGGATCCACTGAAGCACGCTGCAATTGCAAGGACGTTTATATCAGTATAAACTCAATGCTGAGAATTTTAATAGATTAAATGAGAAGAGATGCTTGCAAATTGAATTCAGAGATGTAAGAGATCAAAGCAGAAGAGTATAAAATTAGGTAAAGGATATGGACTGGGGTTTCACACAGTTTTTTAGCAGTTTTCTGAATTGCTATTGTAAGAAGCTTTTTCAGTCAATCAGAATTAGAAATAAGACAAAGGGCACATATGCAAGACCAAAAAAAAATCACTCTCCCTATTACTAGCCACAGCAAAATAGATTCTTTAAAATGTAAATACTGTTTTATAACATTAATATTGTTAAGATTTTTTTTATTTAAATGGGAACTCTTTGTGTTCAAACATCTGTTAGTCTTGATTGGTGATAAAATTCCCTTTTATACATCTAAAATATTCAAATCGGAAACAGAGTAGAATCTCTGAGAGACAATGTAGTTGTGATTCATTAAATAGGCAGCGTTACGGTGTAAATTCAAAGAGAGGTGACTGTTAAAAATTTCAAAGGACTGTGTGTTCTATGCAAAGGATTTAAAGGGAGGGATGGACATCATTTGATGCTTACGTAATCTCTTTCCGTGTTTGTGCACAAGGAGTAGCATGGAAAATTAAACCCAAGAGAATGTGATGTGTGTTACAGGGACTGTTGGAAGAAACATTTGGGTTGAAAAGAGAACAAAGATGGAGGTACAGGAAGAATAATTCAGGGTCTTTATATGAAAAGAAAAGAAAGTTGAAATAGTGTGTGAAGGGATCTGAACAGGGAATGATTGTCTAGCAGGTTCTGATACAGTGCAAAAAGGGGAATTTTAGCAGCCGTGCTTTGAATAGCTCGGATGCCTAGCTGGATGCAAGATGAAATGGAAGGAGGCTAGGTGGGAGGGTGTTTGCAGTCAAGATCATGTTCAAAAATATGAAGAAGGATGAAACTCACCCATGTGCAAACAGCTGACATTACTTAAAGTCATGCCTGTCCTCTGTTTTCTGGGTTTAGGTTATAAATAGTCTTGTGCTGGCCTTTGCACAGCTGTGAATTTCACACCAGGAGCAATCAGGATACATTTCAGTGATGGTATAAAGCTACACTGGGATTTAGTGAGAAGGGGTGAAATGACAATGATAGCCTGAGTTTGGGAGAAGACCATAGAGATGTCTATTATAATGCAGAATATAGTGGATGGTAGGAGATTGGTAGAGAGGCTTCTGGTAGGGGACTAGTAGGAAGTAGAAGTTCTGCCTTTACAGTACTGAGTCAAACAGGGTAGTGGGACATTTAGGTGCAGACAACAGAAATGCCAATTTGGTTTTAGACAAAGATAGATCTAAACCAAAGACTTCCAAAATCTTTTTTCAGAGCTCAACGTTGTTTGTGTTGTGGAAGGAAACATTGTCAGAATGGATGTAATATTTTAAAATGCTAATCAAAACAGTAATGAAAGTGCCCAGCACTTTTTCCTCTCAACTATTTCACATTGAATGCTTTTGTAATTAATTTTACAATGAAAAGTCAGATTGGAAACAGGCTCCATACGGAGACAGATTTTAGCAATCTGGAGATGAGCACCAAAAAAGGAAAATTTTGAAAAAGAAGGAAACATTGTTCCCATATGAATTGGTATCAGTGTTAGCAGATGACTCATTGTCTTCACAGCATTTGAGAGCTTTCTTCACAAATAAGAGTTACACCCTTCTTTTGGAACTTGGAAAAAGCAAGCCAGGTTTTGAGCTTTATCGTAACTGCTTGCTTATATCCAGATCTTGCTTCCATTGAAATAGATGTGGAATTTATTAAGACAGAAGGAAACCTTGAGAACTAAATTCTAACTATAAGTATGTAAGTAACTCTGCCATCTTAAAACTAACTACCTGCACATACACATGGTTAGGATTTGAGTTTTTACTTTTCAGGTGGCAAGACTCTGATGGGGCCCAAAAGATGCACTGAAAATTTTAGAAAATATCTAGTAGGAGCACTTTTCTTGACTGTAGACTGGAAATATAAATCTATCTATAGCATACCAATAATGATTTTAGTGGATTTTTATCAGGCATGAATTCTGTTCAATGTATTTATACTCTCTGTATTTAAAACTCTTCTCCACTTGCTAGTATTCTGTCCAATGCAGATAGATTTGACATTGAAATAGCTATAGAAATACTGGCAAATTATTAGGGTTTTTGATTATGTCACATATTCAGTGTGTATGTTTAATCTGACCTCTAGCCCAGTAAAATCAGCTGGAATCTAACTTAAGCTCATGCAGGCTCATGCTATCAGCTCTAAATAGTGACATATTTTTCTCCCTCGTTTTGCAACTCCAATAACTTGACTGAAGGGGTAGTGGGTATAGGACCTTTTAAAAGTACAACTATAGGGTGCTTGTACCTGTGTGGGGAGGTGGCTTTGACATGCTGTAATTACAACACATTGGAGCAGACTCAATTAATCAAGTCTGCTGGAGCGTGCTAATTAGCACACTCCAGTCAGCCGCTGTGTCTCATGTATCAGCATTCTCACATTTGAAAATAGTGGTAGGGGTACATTTAACTAAAGCTCATTTAATAGAGCTGCTTTAATTAAATCTCCCCCTCCCATGTCTGGAGCATGTATAAAAATGCTCATAGGTTTTTGCAAATAGGTTTAATAAAAGTTATAACTTCTGCCACAAATTTTGATTCCTTTTGCCTCTAGACTAATATGGCTACAACCTGGATACCTGATTCAGACTGTCACATTTTTGGCATTTGAGATGAATAAATAAAACTGCTCAGAAGGTTTCTGCTGACATGAAGTTTGTTCTAACATGTTAACCTTTTTCCCTTTATTTTTCAATGAGCTGAAATAGCTACATTTTCAACTAAAATAAATAAGATATTTTTAAGATCAGATTTGTGAGAGAAATCAGCTCTCACTAATACACCTGTATAAGTGAAATGCGATGACAATCTATACATATGTTACAATTGTCAGAAGTTAAGTACCAAGCTATCTTAAAAATCTAGTCCAGTCGGTAGGGTCAGGTACAGACATTACATTTTTACTGGTATAACTGATTGGAAACTGGTCTATATCCATAACAGACCAGAAGTTCAGCACACAAAACTGGTCTCTACCCATAACAGAATAAAAGCTCAGCACACATAGATTAGTTTAAAAATGGAGGAACCCCGTATAAGATTTGCATCCCTCACCAAAGGGCAAATGTGTTCTGTTTGCAACCAATCGAAACTACGCCACTTAGAAAACCGTGAATTTAGACCAATTCTGCCTCAGGCTTTTTTAATATTGGTACCTAACCCAGGTGATGAGCACTTGCAAATCTTTCCTTAATGTGTAGATCAATTTATTTATCAAGCTGAAAACTTTACAAAATTTTAACTGTTTTTCATGAAACAACATTTTTTTTCTTTATCTCGAGGAACATCTTTCTGTGACATGGTATATTGTGATGGGCTGTATTAGCTAACCTGGCATAGCTTCTACCAAGTCTGTCTGCCACCTTTATTGCAGATGTTTGTATAAACATGAGGTAAATATAAATTGCATCACTAAAGCTACAGAAAGACTGCAAACATCAAATATATATAAAGGGAGAGCCCTGTATGTTGTATTTTTTTTTTTGAGCTATGTTTGAGTACAAAACTATTAATTTTCTTGTGCTCTTTCTAGCATTATCATTATAAAGCTTTTAGCTAGGCAAAAATGTCTTTTCCTATGTTTTCATTTTGTTCCTTAACACGTGACACAAATGACTATATGGAATTATTTCCCATTTTTGACCTTTCCTTCATTCAACTGTAGTGAGATTATTGGTATCAGATTATTAGACTCCAGTAGAAGTTCTAATATATTTTTCTCTCTGTATCTGCTGTATCATATTTTGTTTGTGATATTTCCATTAAGGAACATATTATATCTTGGATAACATGCATTAAGCATAGTCTGTTTTTTTTTTTTTCCATGGAAACAGATGATTCTTTGCATTTATTGCCATTAATATACAGGTTTTTTTTTTTTTTTTCAATTTGTCATTTTCTGGTGTACTTAAAATCTACTTTTTGGACTACATCCTGTCTGAGTCCTAAACTTTTGTTGATGTGAGTGGGAGTTGATATCATTAAGTCGCTCTCTCTTTCTCTTATTAAGAAGTAAAATGAATGATTTCCCTATTTTTGAGCTCTCTGTCAATGTATAAAAAATGAATATAATCCATTTTTATGTAATACTTATGTAACTTTACTGAAGCAAAAAAAATAGATATTTCAAAGTACAATGAAACATTTTCCACTAGTGCCTGTTATATGCAATATTATTAGAAGCCAAGTTCAATTTTTCTGAATATTTATTATAGTAATACTTTTGAGAAATGGTTAGCAGAAGGGATGCAGTTCCTCTTGAATGATGACTTCAGCTCTGATGCTCTAAGTGAGCTGTGGCCATGTGAGCCAGACTTGCTGAAGTCATTTGATAGTCTTCACATATGAGTAGGGGTTTGCAAATGGGAGTCAAAGTCTGACCCTCTGGCTCATTTGTTTTCTTGGGTGCATCTGCTTCCTACAGGTTTTACTCTGTAAACAAGCAAAACCGTTGTTGGTCACAAAATATTACAGCTGAACAGAATTATTTCTGTACAGAATTGGCATTGTCTTGTAAGATTGAATTATAGCAGCCCACTATTCACTAAAGAAGGAATTCAGACATGTTATTTGTTTTAGATTAATAAGTGCACTTAGGGCTTTGCTAGTTCTATGGTTGAAACACAGTAGGGTTCTTCCCTAAACCAGCCTGTGTGTAGTGCTACTAGTAGACTGGCCTGTTCTACACTCCTGCATACTGATGAGGAATGGCAAAGTATTGAAAGGAGTGTATACGTGTTGGGATAGGATATGGGTGAAGGCCGAGTGAGAACAACACAGCGGCCTTCAGGATAAGCTTATCAGGAGACGGCTTGAGAAAATGCTCCTGGTTCAGCAAGACACCAGGATGAGTCAGTGTCAGACTGCCAAGAGTATGTTATGGGGTGGGCTGATCTGTATGTGATTTTATCAGTATATAAAGAAGTCTGTGCTTTGCTTTTGTTGAGAACTAGCTGTCCCTTCTTTTTCTCCTGTGGCCATGCAAAATAAAGCACTTCTGATTGCTAAACAGTGATTCTGTCTGAATTTCCTCATCATCTTGGGGGCTCGTCTGGGATGTGTCCTCACGCAGACCACCCCAAATAGGACCCTTGCCTCGGCTCTTCGACTCCGTCGCTCCAAGAGGGCTATCCTCAACTCGGTTCTTCGGTTCTGCGGCCTCGACACCCTGGACCCTGATCTACCATCCGTGTGTTTGGCTCTGGAAAAATCCCCGGACAGGGTGAGCACCTGCCTGTTTCGGTGTCAGTAAGTCCTATGCGTGACAATGGGTAGCAGGACCTCTAAGGTTCCACCATGGGATCCCGCCTGGTTTATGTATCTGAAATATGGGCCCTGGTCAATGCAGTACTTGATTAAATGGAACCGGTATACCAATGGTGACCCCAAATTGTGCTGGCCCCTAGATGGGTTGTGGGGTCATCATATTCTCAAACATCTCCAAGAAAATTTGGAAAGTAAGCACCCTGTTCAAATGGAAGCCTGGTACCTCTGGGAAGACGAGTCCGAAAAGCACCATAAGCGCTCCCTTGTGGCTTCCTATAAGAATAATGAAGAAAAATTTAAGAAGCAAATTGATCACCTTCAGAATCAAGTTAAAGATCCCCAGTGTCAAGGGCCAACCCTGTCTGCCCCTTGTTCACCGTATCCAGCTAGACTTTATCCCACTTTGCCTCTGCCACCAGATGACCAACCCCGAGACAATTTGTTAGATTGTTGGGTCCCACTCCCACTGCTGTCTGCTGCGCCGGCTTCCCTGGTGACTCCACCAATCCTTACCCCTGGTCCTTTGTCTCCCATTACCACTGTCACTTTCGATTCTCCCATGGGGGACCGGTTCAAAATCGACGTCCCCCTGGACCCTGAAGAGGGGTGGACCATACATTAAGCTTCCCTAGACCAGCAGAATACCCCAGTCAAATTGACCCACCGGAACTGAAATAATGCCACCACCGAGATAGACTACCAGAGATCCCTTGTAAGGAAGACTCGCTGGGGCGGAAAGCTTGTCGGGGCACAGGATCCCCTCCAAGAATACCCTGTGCCGGGGGGCAACCCGTGGTGGTCCATGTCCCCTTCTCACCATCAGAAATCATCTCTTGGTCAACTACCTTCCCTAAACTCTGTGATGACCCTACCGGGTTTGCTCAAAAACTCCAAACCCTCTTTGAGGTTTATAAGCTGACCCATGGTGATATTCAGATGCTTCTCAGTGGTCTTCTTCCTGGAGACCAGAAAGACATCCTCCTTAAAGCAGCCAACTGGCCTTCTCAAGACCCCGGCAAGGACCATCTGCCAAACCTCTATAAACAGGTCCTTGAGGCCATCCCCAGGGTCTCCCCACAAAAAACAGACTGGTCCAAAATTTCCACCTGCAAGCAAAAGCCAGAAGAACATCCTGCTAACTACTATTCTCACCTGATCCAAGTCTTTAAGGCACATTCTGTCAGTCAAGACCCAGAAACTAGCCTCCCTGCCATGATTATTCAGACCTTTGTTTTAGGGCTGTTACCTAGGATCTCCAAGCCCCTGCAAAATTTCATGATTGGGTGGGAAACTAAACCCCTCACCGAAGTTTTGGCTGCTGCCACTCACTTCTATACTAAAGCCCAACAGCAAAAATCAAAGGGTCAGGACAAAGTGATGGCTATGCAAATTGGAGATCTCCAGGGTGGCGCCAGACCACAGCACCCTGCGGAACCATTTTGCTAGGCCCAAACCACCCGGTCCGTCTGACATTCCCAATGATGTCTGTCACTACTGAAAGCAAAAAGGCCATTGGAAGAATGAGTGCCCGAATAAACCCCAGGGGCCCCCACTCTCAGCTAGTGCCCCTCCATTTCAGCCAGGCACTTACCAAGCTCCACTGCCCGGACCAGCTCCTCTCCAGTCCCTTGAAGTTGAAAATTCGTATTGGGACAGCCGAGAAGACCCAGAGACTCTAGCCCCTTTACTTTCTACTTCTTCCGATGCTACGATACCTGTTACTGTGGGAAGACAAACTGTTCCTTTTCTTGTCGACACCGGTACTTCCTTGTCTATGCTTAGCTCTGGTTTTGTTTCTCAGGTTCCCGTTTCTGGTAAGGTAATCACTGCTATAGGTATTGGGGATCAACCCATTGACCACCCTGTTACACAGCTGCTCTTGTTTACCTTGGGTCCCCTTACTGAGCAACATGCCTTTTTGCTGAGTCCTTGTGCCTCTGTAAATCTGTTGGGGAGAGACCTCCTTTGCAAATTGCGGGCAACAGTTCACTGTTCTCCAGATGGGGTCTTCCTCACATTACCCCAGACCCAAATTTCTGCCTTGATGATGACACTAATGGAACAGAAACCCGAGCCCAATTCTTCCTCCTTGCAACAGGAACTATTGGCTGACCTTCCTGAATCCTTTTGGTCCCACTCCACAACCAATGTGGGACTTCTCAAGGGTGCCATGCCAGTTTCTATCAAGGTTAAATCAGGAATGTCTCCCCCATCGATCCCGCAATACCTGCTATCAGTTGCTGCCTCCAGAGGCATTGCTCCTGTAATACAAGGTCTCCTAGAACAGGGTGTCCTTGTACCTACCCATTCTTGTTGTAATACCCCGATCCTTCCAGTCCAAAAGAAGGAGAAGTGTACACCTGAGGGGTTACCAGTTTATCATTTTGTTCAAGATTTGCATGCTATTAACACTTTTTTTGTGATTTCCATGACAGCTGTGGTACCCAACCCTGCCACTGTACTTTCTGAAATACCTGCTTCTGCTCTTTATTTTTCTGTGGTGGATCTCTGTAATGACTCTTTTTCTATACCAGTTCACCCTGACTCTCAATATTTATTTGCTTTTACTTATCAGGGCCGGAAATACACCTTCACCTGCCTGCCTCAAGGTTTCTGTGACTCACCCACCATATATAGCCAACTTCTCAAGTCTGACCTTGATACAGTCCAGTTGCCTCATGATTCTGTGCTAGTCCAATACATAGATGATTCGCTCCTTTGTTCTGATACCCTTCCTCATTGCCAAGCTGACTCTGTCACTCTTTTAGAACAACTTGCAGCATAGGGCCACAAAGCCTCCCACTCTAAGCTCCAATTCTGTCAGACTTCTGTTGCCTATCTGAGGTACACTATTTCTCACGGTACCCGTCACCTGTCTCCTGATTGTCTTTCTGCTGTTCTTTCCCTTCCACACCTGCAGATTAAACACCAACTCCATGGTTTTCTAGGTGCTGCCAACTACTGCTGACAGTAGATTCCTAATTATTCTGGACTTTCCAGACCTCTCACCCTTCTCACCTGTGACTCTTCCCCTGACCTGCTACCCTGGGAAGACGTCCATGAATCTGCCTTCTGTCAGCTCAAGCAAGCCCTTTCTTCTTCTCCCGCTCTCAGTCTGCCTGAATACTCTAAGCCTTTCACTCTCTTCTGCCATGAGCACCGAGGCACTGCCTCTGGTATCTTGACTCAGCCTTTTGGACCTTCCCCACACTGTCCTCTTGCTTACTATAGTGCCTCCCTTGACCCAGTTGCTTCTGGGTTTCCTTCTTGTCTCTGCAGTGTTGCTGCCGCTGCTCTGCTGGTTTCTAAAACTGACAACCTTGTCCTTGGGCACCCCCTTACTGTTGTTGTCCCACACACTGTCCTCACCCTCCTCCAGCATGGCAGGACTCAGCACTTGTCCCCTGGCCGTCTAACCCGCTATGAGGTGGTTTTCCTGGCTGTGGACCCTATGACCCTTGTCCGCTGTGATCCGCTCAGTCCTGCCTCTCTTCTTCCTTCGCTTTCAGACAGCCAACCCCATGACTGCACTCAGCTTGTGGACTTTGTTTCTCTTCCCTGTCCTGATCTTTCTGATACCCCTGTGACTAACCCTGACCACATTTTCTATGTTGATGGCTCCTGTTTTCGAGACAATCACGGCATTCTCCGAGCTGGCTATACTGTTTGTTCCGATCATACTGTTGTTGAATCCACTCCTCTTTCTGTTACTAGCATTCAAGCTGGTGGACTCATTGCTCTCACTCGTGCCTGTCACCTTGCCGCTGAACAATCTGCTAATATCTATACAGATTCTCGCTATGCTTTTGGTGTCTGCCATTCTTTTGGGCAGAACTGGAAACCGCGAGGTTTTCTTACTTTTGCTGGGACTTCTATCTCTCGTCATCACCTTATTACTGCTCTCCTGCATACTAGTCTCCTTCCCTCCACCCTTGCTGTTCTGTGGTGCAAAGCACACACTGTTACTGATGATCTTGCGTCTCTGGGAAATGATAGGGCAAATGCTGCAGCCAAGACCGCCGCCCTGTCAGAACTCTCGGCTCTGGTCCTTCAGGCCGCTCTCTACCTTCCTTCCCCTGTCTCCACTGACCTCCCCTTTCTCCAGGATGCCACCCCAGATACTGAAAAGGATGCCTGGATCTCCATGGGCTACTCTCTCCACTCCGACTCCTTGTGGCGGCACCAGTCTGATCACCTTGTAACCCCCAAGGCCCTGCTGTCCCTCTTGGCTCAAATGGCCCACTCAGTGGCCCATTCGGCCAAAGCAGGGATGGTAGCTGAAGTTGACCGCCATGGGTATGCCCCAGTTTTTCCACCATAGCTGCCCATTTTTGTTGCCAGTGTCCGCAGTGTCAGCGCTACAATCCTGGCCGACCACCCTGCCAGCCACATGCATTCCACAGGCCTTTAGGTCTTTTACCCCTTTTCCCATCTCCAGATGGACTTCATCAAGTCGCTCAGGTCGGGACCCTGGAAGTATGTGTTAGTCATTGTCTGTCTTTTTAGCAGCTGGCCTGAGGCATATCCTTGCTGATGGGCTAATGCCCTTACTGTGGCCAAAAATCTTCGTTTTGACCTGCTACCCCTCTTCGGTCTACCCCTTTCCCTGGACTCCCATTTTGTTGGCCAGGTGTTCCAACATGTTTACAAGGTCCTTTCCAACCGATACCAGATCCTCACCCCAAATCATCCTCAGAGTGGGGGTAAGGTGGAACGGAAAAACTTTGATATTAAGCTTCGCTTGGCAAAGACTTTTGAACAAACGCGTCTAAAGTGGCCCAAGGCCCTCCCATTGGTACTTTTCCAAATCCAAAATTCTGTTCAGAGGTCCTCAGATCTGACTTCTTCTGAGATTGTTATGGCTCTACCCATGGGGGACTTGCTGCACCTCCACCCCAACACCTGACTCACCTCCATGATTCTTTATTAACCTACTGCCAAGGGCTCACCAAGGCCCTCAACATTATTTCATTGCATGTTAAGGCCACAGCACAACATCAGTCTCTACATGATGACTCTGCTATCAGTTCAGTCTAACCAGGAGTTTGGGTCCTGACTAAGGTCCACCAGAGGAAGAATTGCCTGCAGCCTCGGTGTAAGGGGCCTTTCCAGGTCCTGCTAACCACCCCAACTGCTGTGAAAGTTGCTGAGGTTTCTGCTTGTATTCATACCTCCCATGCCCCAATGGAGTGAAAGGCTTCTCTCACCAGCAATACCTCCATGAAGATCCAGAGTGTTCCTTGCGAGTGAAGATCAGACAATGAAATCTCGAAGAGGTTCCTTGTGAGAGAAGATCAGACAATGAAATCTTGAAAAATAGCCTGCACGGCTAGCCAAGTTTTACCTGAGGCTATGAACTTTTGCTCTGTGTGTTGAATTGCCTTTAGTAGTTTAATATGAATCACACTAACCCTTGTGAGGTCGCAGATAATTATGTAGATTTAGAAACTCACCAGGGGATAACGCTGTTCTGTATTGTTGTGGTTAGTATTTTATTGGTAGTAGTGTGCTAGAGGCTGAAATTTTAGTCAAGGGTAGTCCCTCAAAGTTCCAAGGGATAGCAGTGTTTGGGATACCGCTCCGGTAGGCCCCGAGATGTTACCTTTTCTTTTACTCTGCTTCATGCCAGGAGTTTTAGTCAGGGCATGGGAGGAGAACAGTATTATGTCCCTGAGGCAGAGCATTGCTAGTGCAGGCAACCTTATGAACTTCTGGGTGTGCATATATGGTTCTACATATCCAGCCAGAGGAATCCCAATGCTTGGGGTACTGATTCCCCTTGAGGATTGGGGAAACAGTACCAATACTAGCATTGTCAGATTTTCCTCCCACTCTAATAGAATGTAACAGTCAATCCCTGAATGGTGGAAAAAGACTCGAGACAGCTGGAGACTGTCCTCTAGACTTGAGGCAGCCCTCTGTTCAATGGGAGTGGTAGGATGAGCGAAGCTGGTTACTCAATGGGGCACTACCCCAAATGCTGGGTAACCTTCGATTATCATTCCCATAATACGTCTGGGATCCTGCTGGGAAACACGTCCTTTCAGTGTACCAATGGGTCTCTCACTATCCATAGAACCCTGGAGGATACCAATAGTTTGGTAATGAACGGGTACAAATTCTACGTGCTGTTAGGTTCTACATCTTGTAATCAATCAATATCTCAGCGCAGGTTGGTAAGGAGCCAACGTGCCCCTTCCTATACCTTACAAGTCAATTGGAAGTGTCGAATTGGAAGCACGACCTGTAGGGACCTCAGCGCTATAGCTGCTCCAGGCTTGTTCTGGCTATGTGGGAATGATGCCCACAAGATTTTGCCATGACATTGGGTTGGCACCTGTACCCTGGGGAGAATCCTCCTGGAGTATGATTCCAAGCCTCTCTCGGCATGAGGTGTCTAATCTCCTACCTGGCTTGCCCAGACATAGGCGAGCACTTGAAAACCCACTGGTCTGCAGACTCACCGGGTTCCATCAATTTACTTGGGCATTTCTCCTTTGGTTGGGGGTAGCTGAATTAGAAAGAACCATTGTAAATATTTCAGGAGTCATGGATGAATTCTTTAATGCTAGTGCCGATGCCCTAGAAGCTCTTAGTGATGAAATCACCCAGATAGGGCAAGTGGCTACCGAAAACCATATGGTTTTGGATTATCTCCTAGCCACCCAAGAAGGGGTATGTGCAGTCATGAACCATACTTGCTACACCTGGATCAATCAGCACCAACGAGTGGAAAAAGACCATTAGGAGACAGTTGCAGATGATCCCTACAGTTACAGAGGAGAAACCCTTCGACTGGTGGGGGTGGCTACCAGATGTAGGGGGATGGTGAAAATCCCTGCCATAATGGTGTATTCTAAGTTTATTATGCATTTTTGCCATTTTTATTATTATCCAAATGACTCTGTTGCTTATGCTGCTGTTTATCAAAAACTGCTCAGAGTATTTCTAGGCTCTCTAAGACTGAGCTGCAGATGATGGCGCTCAGGAAAGTGGCCTATGAGTGCAAGTGACAAGAAAATGTCAAAGGCTTTATGAATAAAGAGGTGTAAACACAAACATTTACAAGGGGGGAATGATGAGGAATGGAGAAGTACTGAAAGGAGTGTATACGTGTCGGGGCAAGATGAGGGATATGGGTGAAGGCCGAGTGAGAACAACACGGTGGCCTTCAGGATAAGCTTATCAGGAGACAGCTTGAGAAAATTCACCTGGTTCAGTAAGACACCAGGATGAGTCACTGTCAGACTGCCAAGAGTATGTTATGGGGCAGGCTGATCTGTATGGGATTTATCAGTATATAAAGAAGTCTGTGCTTTGCTTTTGTTGAGAACTAGCTTCCCCTTCTTTTTCTCCCGTGGCCATGCAAAATAAAGTGCTTCTGATAGCCAAACAGTGATTCTGTCTGAATTTCCTCATCGATACACAGCAGAAGTTCTATTGAATTTTGAGAAATTTCTCATACAAGAATTGCAAGACTGCTTCCAGCATAAGCATGCATAGTTTTATTGTTCTGGTGTCATTTAGATAAATCAGTTGAATTCACATCAATCATTAGAAAAAATAATAAAATCATGTCTTTGTAAGAGAGCAAGGACTGTTGATATTCAGACCATTTCTCAATCTCTCTGCTGGCTGCTCTTCCTTACCTCCTGCTGCCTTCCTTGAAGATAATCTCCGTGTTGGCTTCCCATGATTTCTAATGCAGGTATCTCTAGCAATTCCTATTTGTATCTCTGGGAAAGATAAGTGCTCAGCACTTTTCAGAATGAGGCCCTGAATATATATTTGTTAGAACTTCCAATAGATATTATTTTTAAAGTGACTGTTCTGAAAAAGAAAACAAACATAATTGGGTCTCTCTAATTTTGTAAAATTGCATGCCCAAATGCTGCTGTCCATTACACCTACATGAATCACAAGGAGTTCTTAAATTGAATGTTCATGCACCGGTGCAAATCCAGAGAAAGTGGAAGCAGAATCTGGAACCATTCTTATTTAATACATGTTACTTTATAAAAAGCTTAAAGCCCCTGGAAACAAATCTAAAACAGTGTTCAGGCAAGTAAGCCTAACTGAATTAAATGAAGAACTTGTCATTTATGGGACTTCCTGACCTTATAAGAAAACTATAGAAGATCATAAAACTTTAATATTCTTTGGGAGTTAATAGATTTTTCAGATTTTAAAAGCAAGTACAACTTCTCAGGTGCATTAATGGATTAATCTGGAATATTCTGTCATGTTAGCTCTATGGGGGAAGGATAATGTTGTGAAGGAAGGTTTATACAAACCCAAAATTTGCATGTCTGTCAAGGAAGGAATTTGATATGATTTCCAGACTGCTCAAAGAACTTTTCATAAATAAATGGATGGTTTGAGTTTGTTTTGGTTTTTAATCTTTAATCTATTTTGTATACTTTTATAAAAAGGGGTTCTTCCTTCCCCCTACATAATCCTTGTATTGCAGCCTTAGTGATGAGGTGAATAGCGGGGCAAAAGACCAGAAAGTAATTGGCCTGCATGGTGAAAGAGGAAGAATTTAGAACCCCCATAAACTGGATTGGATCTGTCCTCCCCTTTCTGCCCTGTAAGAATGGCATTGACTTCTCCCTCCTGTTTCCTCTGCTGCTCTTCCAGGAGAAACCAAGTGTGTAGAGACATCCAGTCTTTTTCTCCCAGAATAAAAAAGGCTACCAGGAGAAAAATAACCTAGGAACAACTGGTGTTAAATCATTTCCAGGAAAGTTTCTCCTGGGAGAGTGAAAGTTTGTAAGTGCTATAACTTCTCTTAGAAGAGAACATAGTCCTCCAGCATCCCTCTCATCCCATCCCCAGGAGACATTGTATTGCTTGCTGAACTTTGCTGCTCCTGCAGGCTGCAGAACATACCTCCTTTGCAGTCCCCACATTCTGCTGCAGGGAAACACAGATTGACGATGGGCAACCAATCAGGTCTGTTCCATACATTGCTGCTATCTGTCACAAGGCAGATTAAGAGAGCCTACAGAGTATGCTGAGATGTGTGCACAGGGGCTCCTTCCCTTCCCCCCACCCCAGTTGCACAGTGTCAGTGCTGCAAGCTTTCTGCTCATTAGGACCTCCACATATAAATGTACTTGCAGCTCTGGGTACATTTTCTTATCAGTAGAACAATCTTGGGAGAATCTACCCAATTATTTGAATGTCTGTATGCAGGTTTTATCACATAGTTTATGGTGCTAATAGCACATTTCCCTTTTCTCTTGTCTTATTTTTGTAAAGTTAGAACACTCTTTAAAAGAAATATTTAAAAGTGTATTTTCTTAAAAGAAAGATTATGCCTATTACCCATTGTTATTCATTGTACATGCTGTTGCTGACTTTTGACCAGATATTTCCTAGCTTTACAACCTACCATTTGCAGTGCATTTCAATTAAAGACTTCTATTAAGTATTTAAAAAAAAAAAAAAAAAGATAAAAATAAACGTTAGAAAAGCTGACTTTAAGACTCTATATAAACACATTTTGGTGCCTTATGAACACAGTTGTTTTCCCTTTTAACACTGGAGTCTTGCTGTTGGTTGACAAAAACGCCCTAGAATTGATCTGATTAATAGAACAAGTGACAAAATCATAAGCATATTATTGTTGTTCTCCAAGCTTTGCAGGTTGTCACGGGGTGGCCCTGCAAGCGGCCGTGAGCTCGCTAGCACCTCCTTGCCATGCCAATTAGAGCGATTTGGCACCCTCTACTTACCCGCCACGTCTTTGCTGTTGAGGTTCAGAATGGGAGGCTGCCTACTTACATCTAAGGACACCTTGCTGGTATCACCTCCGTTCCAAAGTGGGGGTGCTCTCACCGCAGCCTTATGGGCAAATGCGTGCCTCCAAACCTCCCCTTTAGCATGCCCCAAGCCTCGCAGCTGTCCCAGGGGACGTTGTCTGGTCCCCTACCCCTCGGGCGCTCTCCCTCTGGCACCCTGGGCTCGTCACCCACCTGCCGCCCCTGGGCCGGGCTCTTACCCACCGGCCTATTACCAACGCCCTTGGGTCTCCCTAGCTCCTCTCGGGGTCTCTGCCGTGCTCTCCGCACTTGCGGCCCCTCTCGGGGTCTCGGACCACGCTCTCTGGGGCCTGTACCGCGCTCCTCGCGCTGCGTGTTTCCCGCGCTTGGGGCTCAGGTGGCCGTAGCTGTGCCTGGCCCCCTTGACCCCTTCCTGGGTCGTTTGCCCCACTGGGCAAAGTGCTGCCCTTATGGGCTGGGGTCCAAACCCCGTACTCCGTGCTACTCCGGCACAAACAGTTGTGCCCCGCAGGCACTGTGCCCCTACTGGGCACCCGGAGCCCATCCCAAGCAGTTGGGGAGCCCCACTGAGGCCTCCTCACTCCCCTACAGCCTCACCCGGTTCTCCAGTTAACCATAACTCAAGCCAAGCCCAAACGGCTGTAACAAAACCAACAGAGAGCCTACCGGCTCCTAACATAAACACAAGCCCCACCTGGGCTCCCAATCCTACCTCCCTTCAGGGTGTTCTTGTTCCCCGCATCATCGCAGCCGGTTAGCGTGGTAAGTCTGCAACCACTAGCTCAGCCACAGAGCTCCTGCTCCTGCTCCTGCAGCAGCCAGAATGGAAGTGCTAGCTAGGCTTTGGCCTAGCTGTTTATAAGGGCCTGGCCCTACCCCCTCCTGGCCACATGACCTGCCTGGTTGCCCTAGCAACCCCCATCTGTGTTGCTCCGGGGCACTTCAGCAGCCCTATTCCTCCTGCTAGTAGCAGGCACCCTAGTGCCCTGCTACACAGGTATTAAGTGATTGTTGGTATATCTTAAAATTTAGTAAAAATGCATAGAAGCTGGTAGTGGCTAACATTAGGAAAATAATGTATTTTTTTTAAATAAGCATTTGATTTTATTGAAATCAACAATATGGAGGTTTTCTCTTTCCCTTATCTCAGGTAAATTCTCTCTCTTCCAGTATGAAGAGAAGGGCTTAGATACTGAAACAGTTATAGGGTCCTGCTGATTTACACCAATGAGGATTTACTTTAAGGTTTGGTGTGGGAACTGAATTTGTCCTGAAAATTAAAGACTCTCTTGAATTCACCATTCTGTTTCTGTAGATATATTTCCACAACAGATATTAAAATCTGTGCAAAAGAGAATTGCATTCATGAAACCTATTTGGAGGCTTCACTAGTATCAGCTTTACATGAAAAGAGCTCAGATAATGACAGCCATCATTCTAAAACTCCAACATAACTAGTTCAATTCTGAGTAGTACACTGAATTATCAAACAGTTTTTTGTCTTAGTTGTTGTATTTTAAAATAATCAGAAGGCAGAAAAATCATTTTGACTTTTTTCTTTAAAAATGAATTCAGGAAAAATAAGTTGTAGTTATTTAGACACAGTCTGATGTTGAAAATTATGGATTGCCATGTGCTGGAGGAAGAGAATAGTCCATTTTAGCTTTAATTACATCTGGATTTTGGAATCTTGGAAACTTGTGCCCAAAATTTATCAGCTACAGTGCCTGGTGCTATTTCCATAAAGTTAGCGCTTTCCAAACTTGTTGCCTTATAAAAGGCAGGATATTGAACAAAATGCATTGCTTCTGTGTGAGTGCCTCAACTTTAATTCAGTAAAAGTCCTGTCACATTAGTATCTCTCAGTATTCTTGTCATTAAACGATGGCAGTAGGAAAGAAGAATAGGAAAAGAATATTGAGGGCAGCTACATTCTGAAGATTTCCCAGGAGAAGACAAACAAGACACGACGCAGGCTGCCAGCAGGTGAAAGCAGAAGACTGCCTTTGTTTTAAGCACATTGGGCATGATTTAATTCTGCCATCATCAGCCAGATAGAAAACATGCTGACAGATTCTGAACTACCACCAGCAGCATGAAAAGGCTTGGGGGTCACAATGTGATTAGCTGGCACCACAAGGGCACCTTTGATAAATCACCATGTAATTGGGTTAGAAATTGCATTAATTTGTTTAAAATATTAGAGTTTGCCTTTTGTTCACATTATTTCAAATAAATTTTAGACCAGTTTTTTGATTTACTTTTTATTATATTTTTTTTACTACTGTATCTAGGGGTTAGTGGGTACATCTACATGTGTCCCTGACTAAACATTTGGTACTTTAGCAAGTATTAAATGAGTGCACAGTACCCGCTGGTACTGCGCAGCCCCAGCAGCGCATGGTTATTTTCAGACGCTATGTCGCTGAAGCATCGGCGACATAGCATCAACAGCACAATTTACGCTGGCAGATGCTATGTCACCATCGCAATGAGCTACATTCCCATAGCTTATTGCTATGGCAACAGAGTGTCTCACATAGATGCGCCCAGTGTATATTTTTAGGGAGACCCATGCAAGCAAATACTTGGGGATAACTATAGGCAGAATTTGTCTTTTAGCATATGAAATAAAAATGTTTTGGATCATGAAAGCTATTGGAATGGTAGTATGTTGATTGAATATCTGGTGCTGAGAGAAGAGGATATATTCCCCCAATATATAGCAGTACACATAGTCATTAGTTTTTTTTGTGGGGTATGTTTTTAAAGATATATCAGTTACCTATTTCATATATTCTTGTAACTTCTTTCCCAGCTGCTCTATTACCATGCTCATTTAGCTTTTCTCACAGTCAGAAGAAGCTCTAGGGAACATCTACAGTTGCACAACAATGCAGCAGTCTCGCTGGCTTTTAGAATGAAGCTGACTTCTAGTTTGTTTTCAAGGCTAACTTATCTGCCTAAGCAGTGGGGTCAAACTGTTCTGCATGTTTACTAAAACCACAAGTATAGGTACTATAGAAATGTAAATGGTGCATCTATTTGGTTCCACAGGAAGCCCTGAAAGTGCACTTTGACCCTCAGACACAGTACTGAAAATTAACAATCTTATAAAACCATTTTTATGGCACAAGAAAACAAGAGATTATCAACATTTAATACCTTACATTTGTAGAGATCCTATTCAAGGCTGTATCTCAACAGCTACCAGACAACAGCATTCTGTGTTTCAGCCTTTATTCTTGGATTTGTAGTTTTTTTTCCTGTTTTATCCCAGCTGTCTTGGCAGGACTGGGTAAATGCAGATTAAAAAAATTTGGCTACTATTAGTAACATGTTTAAAACAGGCTACGCTTTATCCTTATTCATAGTTTATGTTGAGAGGTGAAATTTTGCGAATCACTGGGTGCATCTACACATGACACTAATAAGGTATAATAAACTCTGGTGCAAATTGCTCCAGGGTGCACTGTTTGCATGTGTGCCTGGGACAGCAGCAAGTTGAGCTGGGGTGGACCAGCCCCAGCTGACAGGGGCCCCTATGGGTCAGCCTGCCAGTCTGGGGCTGCTCCAACCTGGCTCAACATTCTGTGGAGGGGCTGACTGAGGCACAAGGGTGCTACAGTGTGGGACTAGCAAGCAGGCAGCCCCACACTGTAGCACCCTTGTGCCCCATTCAGCTGTGGTCACTGTCTACATGTGCATTGCAGCAGAGTAAATAATTCTGCCGTAGGACAGTATTTTTGTTGGGCAGTGCTATCCAATGGAGGAGTTATCTTACTTCAGCCTAATAACTCTGCATGTGTAGATGCTGCCACTTTACTGCAGAACTAATTAGTCAGTTCCACAGTAAACGTTGTGTAGATGTGCCCCCTATGTTTTTGTTTTGTTTTGGTTTCCTCCTTTTCTGAGAAGCCTGGTGTTCCAGAGGACAAGAGTCACCCTTACTGGCTGATTTTTAATTCCTACAAAGTTTCAAATACAGTAATTCAAGTCTCACTGGGGAATCTACACATGCATTAGATCTGGGAGCATTTTAGTCATGAACTAAAAACTTCTGGCACATCTAGACAAGCATGCACTTGCCTGTTGCGGTGCCTCAAAGCAGTTTGAGACACCGCAAGAGGCACTGAGAACAAAAAAATGTTCAGCACAGGCTCTAAATTTGATACCTAGAATCCAGGTATATATATATATATATATAAAAAAAACCCTTCAGGGAAAAAAAGCAGGGCAACACACACTCCTGTAGCATGCCCTGAGGCAACTAGAGGTGGAGTCCTCCAAAAAGATGCTCTGGCATCTGGCCAGAGTGTCTCTATGGCTGCCCCTTTCCCTTGCTGCCCCAGCATGCTGCCCAAGTATGCTGGGGCAAGTAGGAGTGAGGCAAGGCTGAAGCAGTGACCCAGACCAAGGTGCCTTTCTAGGTAAGTAGGCACTGTAGGGATCATGTGGGGACTGCTTAGGAAGTGTGCATCTTCCTCCAACCCCCTCACCCCCCTGCAGCAACACAGCCATTGGGTGTTCAGGATCCATTGCTGGCAGAGCCCTGCCACAGTGAAACAGAGCCTCCCAGTGATTCAGAAAATATTTGGAGGAGATTTGGTGATGCAGGCAGTCCCTGGACACCACTGTAGGGAACTGGACCCAGGCTCTGTGCTGGTAAGTAGGGGGTAGGTGGGGGTCTGGAGGAGAGAGGAGGGGAACATGGGGGAACCCCTACCTGGCCCCATCCCCTGCCTGCTTCTCCAGCCCCCTGAGCACTGCCCCAATCCCTGCCCACTCTCCCAGCCCCATCAATGGCTTCCCTGCCTGGCCCCAGCATCCTGGCTCTTTAAAAAAATAAAAATAAATAAAAGCCCTGCTTTCACCAGCTCCTGCCGGGTGGGGGGTGATCCCTGGTGTCCCCTGCTGCCCCCCACTACCCTGTGCTTCATTGGGTGCTCTGCCACAAGCCCCCATCCCCTGCCTGCTCTTCCAGCCCCATCAGTGGCTGTCCCACCTGGTCCCAGCATCCTGGTGCTTAAAAAAAATAAAATAAAATAAAAAAGGCCCACATGCACCTGCTGGTGCAGCAGCTGTCAGGGCCTCTGGGGGCTCGTGGCAGAGCCCTCCATGCATCATGGGGCAATGTGGGGCAGCAGGTATACCTGCCCCATCTTGCAGGAACTGATGAGTGCAGGCCTTTTTTTTAAAAAAAAAAAAAGATCTGGGATGTTGGGGCCAAGCGGGGCAGCCATTTACAGGGCTGGGAGAGCAGGCAGGGGATGGGGTCTGTTTGATTTGGATATTTGGCTGATTTGGCAGTAGCCAAATCTCTGAATCAGATTTGGCTGAATCGATTCAAGACAGTGATTTGAATCACTGTTCCCTGAATCTGCCACATCCAAAGTGAATACTAGCCACTTCGCATAGGCCTACTTCCTGGTAGCTGCCCCACCAACAGATCAGAGCAGGGGACTGGGACCTACCCCAACTCTGCACATCTTTCCAAGCCCTGTGCCTCAATCACCCAGCTGGAGAACAGGGGTGGGATCTGCCTCTAACTGGGCCAGTTCCCAGCCCATTCCCTGCCATCGGCTCCCCAGCCCCCAACCAGCAGGGCCAGTTCCACAGCTGTGTTCCGGAACTAGGGGATGAGGATGTCCCAGCCCCAACTCCCTGATCGTGATCTTGGAACTGGGGGGGTGGGGGGCGGCAGAGGGACACAGTCTCCACCTGGGATCCAGTGGCACAGCCCACCCCAGCAATGGCAGCTCCCAGGAGCAGGGAGCAATCTTTCACCCCCTGGTAGCTGGCTGACTGGGATCAGATTTGCTCTGAGTCAGGAGTCTACATGAGCGCTAAGTATTTGCAAGTAAAGGTGTTACTTGCATTTGTAGGTAGCAAATTTCATGCACATGTAGACATGCACTCTTACTGTGCAGTAAACTATGCTGCTGCACAGTACAGCATCTTGTGTAGACACACCCAGTTAGACCCTCACTTCCATATTTAAAGCCAGGTGCTGCAAGAGTGATTAATGATGTGGTATACTAAGGTTTATTGAAATGAGTAACTATTCTCTTAAAGCAAAGCATTTTTCAGATGTCACAATTTACTTATAAAAGGAAGAAGCTCTCTTATTTTTCCCCACCTGCAAATCACCAAGCACCCTCTATAATACTGGCCATAGTGAAGATGTTGATCTTGAGCTCTAAATCTAAAGTTAAATACCTTTTGGGTGCAGCTATTTAAAATTGCTGGCCTGAACTGGATTTTTAGTTTTCCCAAGATTCATTAACAAAAATACTGCAAATTAATATAATTTTCTGTCAGGCAGCTATTTTATCTGATTACCATTTTTAATATTCTGTTTAATTGTAAAAAAACCCCCAAAAACACAACTTTTCAGGAATTGTGTAAGAAAGGACATTCATAAAGTCATAAATATTTCCTAGAATGGGAGCAGGGAGCATTCTTACCTTTTAGTTCTCCAGGCCCCTGCCAGATCCTTTTGAATCTCAAACAGTATCCTCTTGAGAGAGAAACCTGAAGAAGCAAGGAATCTAAAATGTGTTTGTGAGAAAAGTTCTACTAGATTGTCTTCCCATTAGCAGTTAGAGTGGGTCTTCTTTCTACACTTTCTTTACACTTTTCAAGCCAAATACAGTTTTGAATGTGTGGCCTAGTTAAATTCAGTAGGTATGCCTGAATATTCTGCCATTATAAAAGAAAATTATAGGAACATTTTTAATTTTGGCAAAAAACAAAAACAAACCTGCTATGAAAATAGAGATGAGGTTGCCTGTCTGAAATGCTGTTGTCAGTGTAACTTTCTCCTCGAAGAAGAAAAGATGTTGACAGAATATTTCCAGGCAGAAAGCTATGAGTCCCACTGGGTCATGTCAGGGGACTGGGAGGGAAGTGAGTGCTCTGGCTCTCCATTTGCTTCATGGTGTGACCACATACTTATTTAGCTGGGCTGAGACTGGGGAAATAAATATAGAGACTAGTATCCCAGCCTGATTGGAAGTCTCTTGTCAAGTTGCTTGGTTCCCTGCAGGCAAAATATGAAATTAACAAGCCTTTTCCAGGCAGGTATTTTTAGCATGCCAAAAAATCCAATTTTTTGGTTCTTCCGAAGTTGATTGTTGAACAGTACCGTGAAAAAATGTTATTTCTTTTTTGTTACTTAGTCCCCACTTTAAATAGTTTTAGATAAAGCAATGCCTTTCATTCAACTGAACATGTTTAGATTCGAGCATTTACATTTGTAAAAATGGAAGAAATTTGGTAACCAGGCGTTCTGAATTAAAATTAAAATGTTTTGCTTTGACTTTTTTTTTAAATGTAACAGTTTTGCGTATCTAACACGAACAATTTACAGAAACAGAGGGAAATTCCCCAAAACATTTCTTTGTTGTCAAACCTAATATATATTTTTGGCCAAAAAAGTTTCAGTCAAGATAGTTCAGCTCTCTTACTATGTCCAATATATATATCTAAACCCTGTAGCAATTCCATAGCCATAATTCTCTACTTAAATTGCTGTATAGAAATAAACAAAAGATTCCATGCTGAATTCAACTCTGCTTGTGCAGCAACTTGTGCCAATGAGGGCAGCTTTGCTTCTGAGGAGATGCATACTGTTCTATGAAAGGAGAGAGGGGGAATGCATAATGGTGTGCAGTACAAAGAAAACAAAGAAACCACATGTAGGAGAGGAGAAAGACATTTGCATATCATTCTCTAAAATGGTAGAATTTTTTTTCTTTACACTTTTCAAGCCATCCAATTATGTAAGAAAAAACAGGGAAACTGTGAATAAGTCTATGCATACATCTTGAGGTTTTGAAGAGACCACAAAACACTGAAGCTTTACTTCTGCTACTCTTGTACCACCAGAATTCCCTAATTTGTCTAACAGTAGTGCACTGGTAACCTTAAGGTTGAGCTTGGGCTTTCATCATGAAATCCTGTCCCACTTCCAGGCCCCACCACTTGCTTAAATTGACAGAAATAAGTGAGGAAATGCAGCATCACAGTAGCTTAGGATGGGCACAGGGAATGTGCTAATCTTCTCTTTCAATAAATATCCTAAATACAGATTTGAAATCCCCATTTATTACATTCATTAAAAGTTTCACTAACATAGGCTTTGAGCACCTTTAATTTCACAGTTAACAAATGTTCCTTCCCTCTCCATATTTAATTAAATACAATGTGTTTCCTGATCTTTGCTGTTCAAGCAATTTTAATATGGGGTATCTTGGTAAGACTATTTATAGAATGACAGAAACTGGAACGACATTCTCCTTCTAGCCTTCAGGGGCATGACAGGGTCTTGCACTCAACTCGCCTCTGGTTTCTCAACATCTAGTACACACAGATCCTGTATCTATGGGAAGTCTAATTGTTTCAAGAATATCAGTAGTAAATAAGAAATCAAACATATACAAAGTGATAGTAGGGCACTTTTCCTTCAGCAGGTCCCTGGTATTCCACATCCCCGGTCAGGTTCCAGTGCAAGTCTATATTGGTTCTAAACATTGGTTCATTGTCAAGCTTTGATCTGTGCCCCTCACTCCCCAGCTATGGTTTTAGGCAGCAGTTAGTTCACTAGTTTCTGTTATCAGCCAACCCATTTTTGGAACTAAGAACTGAAAGCCTGATCTGCTCAAAGAAGTGTTTTTTCCTTTTAGCCTCTCCCTCCAAGTCTTTCACCACCTACACCTAGGGCTGGCTGCTGAGCCAGCAATAGCTCAATAACTCTCACCAGTGGAATTATCCCGTCAGAGAAGTGTAGTGTGTTTTCAGTGTTAGGGATGGCTGCTCCCTTATTCATAGGCACTTCTGTATCACAGCCTTGTTCTGTAATACGAGCAACCCACATTACATCACGTAGTATACCTTTCTGAGGTTTACCAAGGAGTGGATCCAAGGGCAGGGGGAGTGCAATGACACAGTTGTATCCTACTCCCTTTGCCTGAGGATTGGAAGAAGGCCAACGTGGTGCCAATCTTCAAGAAAGGGAGGAAAGTGGATCCAGCTAACTATAGGCCTATCAGCCTGACTTCTATCCTGGGGAAGATCTTAGAAAAGTTTATTAGAGAGACCATCCTTAGTGGACTGGCCGATGCCAACACCC
>NW_017728907.1:1789977-1793680 GCF_001723895.1 Crocodylus porosus | reverse complement strand
GAGTAAATTGGATGCTTATTTTGCTGGGATCCTATGACCCCAGCTGACTTCCTGCCCTTTGGGCAGGGGGCTGGACTCGATGATCTTCTGAGGTCCCTTCCAGCCCTAATGTCTATGAAATTCCTGTTCCACCCAAACTTTAAAACCAACTGTCTGGGTGGGGAAGCTGCATTTCTGTTCAGGCAGCACTGAGAGAGTCAACTGACTTTGTGGTTCATTATAATTGACTTAATCCCTGCCAATTTATCTTTTCTCCTTTATAGTGGTCATTGTGTTTCACTATTCAAATGATCCTTACTTATATAATTTTGCTTTCTGTTATCCATTCTTCAGTGGTGACACATAGGGGGTACACCCCCTGAGAGTGCTAGTGTCCCCCCTGGGAGTGCTAGCTGGGGAGTGGGAGCACTGCTTTGCTATCAGCCATGAGGGGACCCTGACACCCTGGTGAATGAGATTGTGCATGTGGGGACTCTTCCCCCCGGTTAGCAAGATTGGCTGTGGGGGACCCCCCCCCACAGTTGCTGACTGGTCACTGTGGGGGCACATGCCCCCCCCGACTAAGATGGCACCAGTTGCCCAGGCCATTCTTGGTAATGTCTGTCATTTCATTGCCCAGCAGACTCCTTTTTAGCTCTAGCTAAAAACCTTCATTTAGGTACGGTAATATTAACTCAGCTATAAAAATGATGGGCAGTGAAATATTGCAGGTGCACTGTCAAGATGCTCTAGCATTAGTGGTATAAATCTGAATAAGAGATGTACATTTAACTGTAATGACTAATAGAACAAAATTATTTGACTCTTTTTCCGTGTGTGTGTGTGTGTGTGTGTGTGTGTGTGTTAATTAAACATCAGCCTTAGCAAATTAGCACACATTTCAGTAGGAGATTTGATTGTCTTGACTAATAGAACAAAATTATTTGACTCTTTTTCCGTGTGTGTGTGTGTGTGTGTGTGTGTGTGTTTTAATTAAACCTGTTCTCTAGCAAATTAGCACACATTTCAGTAAAATTATATTTATTTTATTTTGATCTTAACTTGGTCCTGGGCATCTGATTGGAGGGCCTGGTGGCAACATAGTAGGGCTATTTATGGTGGATATAAAATAAAATACCACAATGCTGCAGCCTCCAGAGTAAGGTGAGTATAAGATGCCTCAAAACCCTAGCTCCCACTTCCTTGTGAGTATTCCTTGGTTGGAGTAAGGCTAAGGGACATCACCCTGGCAGAAATGCACCCTTGCTGTGGCATTCAGCAGTCAGAAGTTCTACTCTGTTCCTGTCTGGCAGAAGCTACAACCAATGAGGCACTGAACATCTGGATACCATTTGGTCTTTGGATTCTTGTCTCAATAGTCTAAACAAGGGATGGTAGGGCAGCCTCCACTCTTCTATACTTTTGCCTAGATGTAAATGTTGAAGGTCTTGGTGCAATGGTCACAGGACTTCATAAAGGTCTTAAGGAACCTGAGGGCTCTTCTAAGACATCTAAGCAGCCCTATTCATGGGTGGCCTGCTTGTCTCTCTTCAGGAAGGCCCTAGAAAAGGTGGGTCAAAGAAGACATGCCCCAACCCAATCTACCCTGGACAAAATGAAAAACAAATCTTCAGTTGCATAATATAGTGATAGGCCACTTGCATATTAGTAAAGCTTCTAGTTTTTCTTTAACTGGAAAAAATGTGTTATGTGTGTTGATGCACCATACCATCTGCACTACCCCTTTTTAAAATCCTAGATCCACCCATGGGTTTACCATATTTATTTTCACTAAATGTGTTACAACCATAATAGTATTTTAAAGATACACTACAGTTAGATTGAAATGAGTGGGATTACATCTGAGAATCTAATGCCATCATGTAATCTAACATGCAGCAGAAACAGTCAAGTAGTAGTATGCAGAAAAATGAGTTAAAAATATTATAAATGTATCTATATTAGATGCTTTTCCAGGAATCATAGCATTACATGTCCTTAACATAGAATGAACCCCCAAACCATGTTTAAGGTCATATTTTGCTTAATTTATACAGTGCCATTCCTTGGGGTAATACCGAGTGGGGGATTTGTATACAAGCCTGTGCTGTATTTATTAATTAACAACATTTTCATTACAGGGTATTTTTGATCATGTAGTGATCTGAATTGAATTGGTTATCCTCATGCTATTTTACATTGCAGCAAAGCAAATCTACTTTGTCAGAACTCCAATTTATATCAGCTGAGGATCTGATATATAATGTGATAAATGGAAGAATAACTGAAATGCATTCTGGTGCACATTTCAGATACATTACTCAGTCAAACATTTAGCTAATGCAAAACATATTTTTCTATCACTGTGTGAGAGATTTTGATACTGTTGCATGTGAGACAACATCATATCTCCATTGAAAGCCTGGTAATTAGGTGACAACATATGGTGAAGTTGCTACTTGGTAATATCAGTGTCTCATGTGGTCCTCAGTGTGTACTGTGTTCTTCCAGGTTTATATTTTAAATGACTGAGACAGACAAAATAAATTGACCAAAATGGCAGCAAAACACCAGCACAGTGGTGTATTGTAGAAAACAAAGTACATGGCAGTTAACTGTGTAGACAGATACCTAGACAATTCAAAACACAAAAATAACTGCTTAATTATAGACACAATATAAAGCACAGCTGCAAAGGAATAGGAAATTGCTTCACTTTTGAAGAGTGTCACTAAGATGCAATCTGCATACATTTAAATGATGGGCAATGCCTTTAAGTTTATGCAAATAAACAAAATGAAACACAAACATACTGTCACTTTGTAATGAAAAATTAAAGACCCAATGACATCTCACGGAAAACATTAAAAATCATTCTTACTGAGAAAAAAAATTATCTTTGTGCTATCATATTCTTGTCATCCTCCAAGGGTGGTGGTTGCTTGAGGCTGCTGGGTCCGTGTCTGATTTCTGAGAGAGTTCTCAGAGGTCAGCAATCACTTACCTTCTAGATCAAGGGGGGAGCCCATGCTTCTTCCCACTTTGAGACCCCATCCTTATAGTGTCTCACCTTGTTTCTCTGTGGTCCTGCCTCAAGGAGTGAGTATGTAGTTTCGCTCCTGAGAAAAGGACTTTACCTCTGGTTGGGGAGACCTAGTGCAACCCACAGTTCCAAGCAGCACAGGAGATGCTCTCTTCAGCAAAGGCATTTATTGTGGCAAAGACCATCTAGCCAGAGGTTCTCTCTTCTCTGTCCCCTCCAAAGGGGTTAAGCAACCTATTTATCCTCAATCCAACCTGAACAGCCTTGAGCATCCCCAAAGATACTCTGATATTCACTTCTAGTCTCTTCAGCTTTCCAAAGCTCTTCCACTTGTCTCAGTCCTCAGACTCTTTTGATCAGGACCTTTGCTAGACTGTTCTCCCTTTGTCATGGTTGTCTCTTTGACTATCAAAGAAGGTCCTTTTCAGCCTTTCTTCTCTATGACTCTTTTCAATGACTAACAACTTCTGGGTGTTGGTCATCCCCCATTCATTGATATGTCAACAAAACCATTCAAAACTGATGATGCTAAAGTACCATGTGGTCTTCTCCTGCAGATGGACAGCCCTAGCTGTGTACACAAGCTGAAATAGTTAACTGAGTCATTCAATATTATAACAACTTGAACACAGTTTCATAGTTTTTAGGGTCGGAAGGGACCTGAATAGATCATCTAGTCCG